>NC_142670.1:9852500-10032500 GCF_964200805.1 Pocillopora damicornis
ATATGTTTTCGGTTCTCTCGATCATTTCGATCCTTCTTGAGACCGTACGCGGAATTCAACGAATGCTTTCATTCAAAACCATGCTGAGCAAAAAGAAATGTGGAATTTTGAGTCATAGAATGAACTTCAAGATCTACTTTAGATTTTTAGATGCTTCATCACTGAGCCATTAGACACCAGAGGAAGTCTTGCTGCATGTGACAAACGTGCTATATACTTTCCACAAATTATTACCCATGATAAACTCAAAATAAGCTCCTCAGACCTTATTAGGGTGAACATCCACCAATTGGTGGCCCTGGCTTTGAGTCATGGATACATGAATGAAGTTATAAAGATCAACTGATTTCGTTAACGACACAAGTGCATCAGGGAAGAAAACTCCTACCATTCTAAAGATATACCTCCGATCTCAAAAACCTAAGACAGCGGATTTCTAAATCATCAAAATTAGACATCTTTCGAAACTGCTTCCAGAATGAAAACGTTCGTAAATTGAAAAATACAGATAAGACTAACAATTTTTTTTTTAATTGGACTTTGAACTGTGTAAGGTCGATGCAATGTCTTTCTTCTCTGTTTCCGTTTTTGTCTTGTTTTGTTCTTCTTTTCCCTTTTGGCATTTTTGTTGTCGTTTTTGCCTTTACTCTTCTTGTTTTTGTAAGTTAAAAATTACTTTCTTTCGTCTCTTAGCGGTTGTTTGTTGTTTCTTCTTTCTTTGTTTTAATCTGGATTTACGCGAATGAAGAAATAACCACTTGGAGTAAAAACATCTTTTCCGTCATGGTTCGAGGCAAAATATCGTGTTTCAAGCGTGGGAATAAGGTTTGATAGAACAGTTTTATTTTCTCTACACAGAAGTAGCATACCAGTTTCGCATAGTGTTCCGTTATATCCAATGGTACAGTTACATTTGTAGCTCGAATGTTTGTCGATGCACGTAGCTCCATTTTGACAAGGATTTGAAGCACACTCATCAACACCTGAAATTCATTGTTATTATTATTATTATTATTATTATTATTATTATTAAAATAGCATGCGATCCTACAGATTAACTACCCTTGACAATAACGTTTTTAAAATATGTTTTGTTTTTGGCTACTGTTGATGATGGCATGAAATCGAAGGGAAGCCATGGTGAACTTGTAGATATAATGTGCAGAATAACATTTACCCTGCCCCTAAAAATAAAAAAAAATTAGCAATGATTTTATTACAATCCAATGATCTTTTGATTTCAAGGAACAGAATCAAGCCCCTATTCCCACAAAAGTCCTTTCCGCCATCTTTAATGAGATGCATGCTCTCCCCAGACCTGTCAGCCCTGATTTACCCACGAAGTTTGACACTTTCACTGTTATTAGTAACGCTACCGACTTGAGAGCTGTGGTGATTAAGAGCAGCTAGACGAGTAGGCTCTACTGTCTGTAAACAGAGATAAATGTTGTCATGTGTTAACGATTAGCTATAACAAGAAGTCTTTCCTCATTTTTCCCTCAATCCACGACACTCTTAGATGAAAAACCGTCTTTTTAAGGCACTAATATCTAATTACAACGTCGCTGATTTCGAAAAACAGTCTGGAGATGATTTTCTCTTGAGCTGTGCCACAGCGGCCAGCCTCTAATATTTTGATATGCTCTGGCTGAACGAGGCTAGTTGAAAATTTTCGCCAGCTATGTTAGTCAGCTCACCTTCTTCGCATTGTTTCCCCATATCAAAATTGCTCTAAGGATCAAGACAACATGTCTAAGTATTAGTGATAGATCATTATTGATATGTTTGGATACAAACCAAGGATACTTTACATTGTTTTAGGCCCGTTTCAAACGTCGAACTTTTCATTTTGAACCTAATACATATTCGAGTCGACTCGAATAATTAGGTTCAGCAAATGATTCTTAGACCAAGTCTGTGCTACAACCCTGTCATGCATGGTCCTTCACAATATTTGTATCATGCCATTTTCTCTTTGAAATAACATTAGTTGAAATAACTTAAATTCGTGTTCACGGGATTTTCCCACTTCCTCCCTCATAAAGCTGATCAGTTGTTTATTTGGGTCGTTTTCAATGGTTGCTTTAACAAGGTTCATGACTTCGACTGTGGTGGCATCCACTTTCTCTTTTGTTGCTTGCTTTTTCTTTACATTTTAACTGGAACAAACAATGGTTCTTGTTCTTCTCCCAGCCCTTCACTTTAAGGGGATGTCCTCTCTGAATTTGATGAGGATGGCTCTAGTACCCGGTCTGGCTGTCAGTGATCTCTTGTCCTAACAACTTCAGGCAGAGAATGAAACCACTTCCCAAACCCATGGTACTCTTGAAACCTATTGATTCCGGTGGCGGCTTTTTGTGTCAGAGCTGCCTGCTTACAGACGCTGACACACTTCTTAAACTTGCTACGTAACTGAGGGACATTAGATGTGATTACTTCACCTCTGCTAGAAGCCCTAACATTAAGCTCTTCTAATATCTTCGTAGATGGGCCCATTTTTTTGGTTATTTCAATTGGTGAAGATTAGCTTTCTTTTGAAACTGTTGCTACTGACATCAATGTCAATAAAGTCATCTAGTACTTTTTTAGGCCACTTAGATATCCTGGCAGATTCCTTCTTAATGGCTCCCTTTCCTTTTTTCACAAACAGTTGCAGGGTATCATCAGTGTCATCGCTCTCCGTCTCATCATTACCTTGTTCGTCATCTGTGTCATCAAAACTTTCATCAATTCTCCTCCTACAGTATACAAACATAAAGACCATACTAAGGCAAAGCTTTGTATTTAATGAAAACTATTTTCACAGAGGAAGAGGAGAGTACAGAGTCAACACATGTTTAAAGCCCATGGCCAGGTATTTCAAAAGCCGATTAAGAATAATGTATCAGTCAATTCAAAGAACGACCCTCTCCCTTTCCCAACCCTTTTGCAACACTTTTGTCTTTTAAATCTGAAAATGATGGTGAAATTTAACTTTCTGTGAAGCCCTCAGCAATGAAGCTTTGGACTATGTAAACTACCCACATCTTGGGAATTCGACTAAAATTATTCTCAAGTCGAACGCCCGGAGAGGTGCATGGATGCTTGCAACATAAAGTCGATTACAGGTCAAATATATTTTGTATAAAAGTGTTTTTCTTATTAATGTTTCGTGGAGTTTGAGATTGGGTGCCTGAAACATAAATGACTGAAACATAAACTGGGGATTTTAAGTCGATTACAGGTTAAATATATTTTTTAATAATATTTCGTGGAGTCTGAAATCAGTCAAAATCAAAACTGGCTGAGCAGAAAATATGAACTAATCGTGCTTCAAACAACGCGGCCCTTTATTGTGTAAAAGACACAATCTGAACAACAGTGTTGGGAAAACTCAACAGTGAAAGATATGATAATCTACGGTATAGTGAAGGCCAGGGATTCACACAATTTACCCTCAGTTGATAGCATTTAAAAATATTATACACATGAAGTGAGCATGAAACAATCATTCCCCACACTTTCTTTTCTGTTGGTCGAACGGATTCGCTTCCGTAATCTTTCAATCGAGCTTGTGCTGCACGGTCGTAACAGTTCTTACTAAAGCTTACCTTTTGGGTTTTACCTCCGTGGTTGATGTATTTCGACGTTTGCTGTTTGATTGATCATTAGTTTGATCGCCTGAAATCATCTCTTTCTCCAGTTTCTCATGAAAGCAAAGCTTGCAATAGGTTACTGACCTTTCCTGCTTCCAGCCCACAACATTTTCGTCGTTTTCAAAGACACAGCATATAGTGCAAAAGTACTCCTTACACGTTAGACATGTATACTTTGTTGTTTTAAAACAAGATGAGCACATACTTTCCTCTCTTTCCCGCCATATTGTTCGAACGCTTTTGCGCATGGCATGTATGCGAAACGTTCTGAATTGTGGTTAAAATATAATTTATTTAATATATATATATATATATATATATATATATATATATATAGAATGTATGCATTCGATTCAGTACATGAAAAGTTCGACGTATGAAACGATGTCGATCTTTTACCGTTTTATCCGACAAGCCTGGTCGACCTGTCGACCCGAATACAAATCTGCCGATCCTAATTGATTCGTACGTCGTACTTTTCATTTACTTAATAGCAACTTTAGGTTCGGTACATGAAAAGTTCGACGTTTGAACAGGGCCTTAGCTACACTTGCATCGTATGTTTTCCTTTTTTTTAATTTTTTTTCTTTGTTAATTTCCATGAGAAACATGACATAAGTTGTGAGACGGAACTTTGTATAGTTATAGTGTTTATTTTATCGAGATAAACACCCGAAGAGAAATTCCATATCTATGTGCGCCCATGTGTTATTCTATATATATATTTATTGAGTATAACAAATGCCTCTAAACTAACTGTTTGGATCGTTTCCAATCGAGACTTGTATTTCTATTACGTGCACAGGAAGCGTCTATTAATTATCCATCAAAAGATTCAAATAATTTCCGAAGGAATATTCAACTAACGTTAATCCTCAGGAAAAACATCTACGCGGGGGAGTAATGTATGTTAGGTATTTAGTCTTTCAGCTTTATTTTGTTTTGGTTTGCCTCTCCAATTTCTAAACATCATCTCTTTGCACGTTTTGACATATGTTTCAAGTCGTTTTTTTAAAAAATACGAATTTGATGTTGAATCCTACAATATTCTGAAGTCGACATTTGTTTTACATTTGTGAGCGACTGGGTAAGACTTCTTACCTCAATACCCAAGTATAAAAAGTCATCCATAGGTTTTATATCGTTCGGATGTTTTAATTGGTCCGAGTCACTCAGCTGACACAGGACTTTGTCTTTCCTTACTTGACCTATGTTGATTGATCGACATTTCTGCTCCATGATACATCGATTTCTGCAGTGGTTATTTATGTGTGGTCCAATAAATAACGTAATATTGGCAAAGACATGACCCACCAAAGCAAAGCCACGGCTTGGTTCTGAAAACTTGACACGTCTGCAGATTTCTGAAAATTTTAAAACAGGTCCTTTCAATAAGCTTTACAACCTCGACATAACCAAGCTTTAGCTAGTGAAGCGTAGATGAAAGTTCGAAGAGAACCTGTCCCAGGCTTCCTGTTGGAAACACTAAGAGGACACGAATATTTCCAAATTACTTTTTTAAGTAAACGTTTTCATCTATTATACGCCTGAAGTTTTTTATTTCCCTTAAAAGATAAAGGTTTAAAAAAAATCAAAATATTGAGAGTGAAAAGAGTTTTAAAAAAATATTAAATATATACTCCTTACAGAGTCTCCTTTTTTAACCTTTTGTGCACGCCTGTATTGGAATAGAATACAACTCAAAGGCTAGACTTTGTTTAACAAAAATGTTTAAAAAAAATTTTTTTAACCATCGTGTGAGGTTTGGTTATCACGATCCTGCCAGCTAGGCTTTTCACATGAAAGATTTTCTTGTTAATGATGATGAAATCAAGCCTCTCAGGGAAAAAAAAAACAAAAAAATAAACGAAAGACAGCGAGAAACTGTGTGATTTGTATTTTGAGAGTAACACAGGAATATAGCTTGTGAAGTTTTATGACTGAGACTTCGGAAAAACCGAGGTCGACTATTATTACCTTACAGTAATTTTTGAAACCTCAAATGTAAAAACAATCAAACAACGTATTTTATTATAATTATTATTTACCTTTCAGAAATACTGAACTGTACCTACCTTGGTTTGCAGTCGCACGGTTGTGAGAGTAACCTCCTAATAGGGCAAACAGATACAAAAAAAGCTTCATTCTAGACATTTCGCCTGTACAGAAGCTCCATTCGCTCATACCACGTTTTTAATGGCTGTATCATCTCTGACAAAAGTTCATCACCCAACAGTGCATGAATACATGTAAGACTCTGTGTCGACATGGTGGCACCAATGCTTTATGACCAAGGAAGTATTCCTTAATTTTTAATGATGTAAATGTTTTTGTTAAGCAGAGAAAAAAAGATGAATAAAGATGTGTTACGTTTTTTTTCCGGAATGGCATGACACATTTAAGCTTTCTCACGCCTTTTGTGTTCAGAATAGTAAACAGAGGAGTTGTTACTTGGACCAATTTTGATCTTGTTTTAGTGAGACAGTCTAAGCAAATGCTTTTTTTCACGTGGGAAAAATATAATCCTAATCATCTTTTCATTTCGAATTTTTACCCCTGCAGGGCTGTTGAATCTTATAAAGGATTGTCGTGATACACCCTCCTAACAATGTGCGAGCGTTTACATTTATCGTTATCTAATTTCAGGCACACGTTAAAATAGCTTGTAGTGCCAAATGATTTATGCCCATCGATTATTTAACAATTACAAGTCTCAGTCTCAGTGAATTGCGTTGAATAATCCTCGAGTTGAAGTCGAGGAGATTATTCAAAAATCTTCATCATTTGTTGTTACGAGTCTGTTGAATAAGTGACTCGTTATTTTATCTTTTTCCCTTTTTTAGTTCCGAATAAGAGAAAATAAAATTAGCTGATAAATGTTTTATAGAATTATGTAACTTCCTTTGGGTACTGTTTTCCTGATTACTCCGGATAAAGTGCTGGTTGGAATAGTCCAATATTTTATTGTTTTATTCGTTTTTTTTTTTTTTTTTTGTTCTGTTTTGTTTTGTTGTGTTTTTTTTTTTGGTTTAATTCTGTTCGTTGTATAGAGACTTTACGAGTCTGTAAATAAGTCAATCTTTTTTTACGCATTTTTTTCTTTTCTCCCATTTTTAGTTCAGGATTCAAGGAAATATAACAAAATGAAATCATTTTTACATAATCATATAATGCCAAACAGACCTTTTTTGAGCAGTGCAGTATGCAGGTAGAATTTTGATTTTAATATGTTTGCGGGTGTTTTGCTTTGTTTTGTTTTGTTTTGTTCTTTTTATGAGTATTTTGATATAGTGTTTCTTATGGATATCAGTTCTGTGTACACTCATCCCCCCCCAGCCCACCCTACCCTTAATGGTAATTTAATACATTCTATAATAACGAAGAGGACGAACCCTTGGTTTCAAAAGGCCGTAGCTATCAAATAAGCCGCAATTCTTAAACGAAATAAACTGGTGCTCAAAGCAGCAGTCTTTTTATTTTTCGAAGCACACCTCATGTTAACAACTTCTTGTGCCTCATACTTCTAAAAAACGGTTTCTGAAATCAGAATTTTGTTCTCCCCCAAAAAAAGTTTTTACTTCGTTACCTAGAGTTTGCTCATAAACGAAATTTGCTTTGTAAGACGTTGATTTGCTTTCATCCATTGGGAATTGGTAGTAAATACGGATACTTGAGCCCTTGCTCTTGTTCTTTTCTTTATCTGCATGATTGAAAAATCTTTATTAGAATTCACAAAACTACAAAATTGTTATTTATGATTCTCAGAGGTAAGAAACATATCATTTCAGATTTTTCACCAACTGTAACAGCAGGTGGCATTGATAATGTGCAAAGTTGACCTGCAACCCTTGACAGCATTATCTCAATGATGAGTAGTAATCATTGACAAAGATGATAAATGAGATATATCGCGCGATAAAATCAAAATGTGGCGCGATAAATGGAAATTATAAATGAAAAATTATCGCGCGATTGGCTGTCACGCACGTTGTTTCCGAAAAAGACGACAATGGCTGCAACAGTTGCAAAGTACTTTCTTAACGGGGTTGGCGATACAGAAGTGACATCTAGAAATTTACAAACCTGCAATGTAATCAGAAAGATTAGATAATCCACACTTGTTCTCAGACACTAAGAGCCATCTCTGAAAGTGTCTCGTACGATTTCGCAAAATCAAGGTTTACTGTACTGATTCACAGAGCTATGTGTCGTAGAAGTATTGCAAAGGAATACTCAATGATATTTTCACGAAAATAAAACTAACTATTGTCTTAAAAATATACCTCCTTAACTGTTGCAGCCTTTGTCGTCCATTGAAACAACGTGCGTGATAGCCGATCACGGGCGACCTGGCAAGTTTCCCATTTATCGCGCGATAAAGTTGAATTTTATCGGAATCCAATTACCCTTCCTACGGAAAATTTAACCTTTACTGACGCCTAAAAAACGAATTTGCACTGTTCCAAGTTTTAAAATCTTTTTTCATATTGTAGGGTCTTTCGATGGATTCAAGGATTAACAGATTCAATTGGAATGAATTCCTCCGCGCGAATGGCTCATGGTTCATTGTTCTAAGTTTAAATGACAAATAATTCCACTTTCTCATCCAAAGTTATTCTCAGCTAGGAAAAGGACGGTGCAACCTTTTTCTTCATAAAAGCAATAAAAATTTTCCCATACGTTGATATTATGCAACATAACGGTTTAAGTTTCTTAAATTCTCAAAGAGGTCGAACTGCAAATGAAGTGAAAAGTACAAAGCTTGAGGTAACCGTTAAGAATATCTGTAGAGCAGTATTATCAGAGTAAAATCTGACTTCGACCAGCCATCATTACGGAAAAAAAATGTAAGATTACACCAAACGAATAGAGCAGGGAGTTGGAAAATTAAGAAAAAACAACCAATAATGACGACCTATTTTCAATTTAGAAGTGTGTGCGTGTGTGCATGTGTGGGGGTGTGCGTGTGTGTGGGTGTGCGTGTGTGTGTACGTGTGCGCGTGTGTGTGTGTGCGTGTGTATGCGTGTGTGTGTGTGAATGTGTGTGACCAAAGGAGCCAGAAGCATCGAATTTTTCGCTAATTAACAAACAAAAAAATCAATTTTTTTTGTTTTTGTTTTCACTTACCTTGCTCATGATTCAGAAATATCTCAGCTCCTCAGTTTATTTGATTGGAAGACCATCACCCGTGGTCTCAATTCTCCCGCGCAGCCTCAATGAAATATCTTCAGTCGAATATTACATACATTTTCGCAGCAAACGATAGGAAAAGTATCAATGGAGAATACTTTCACTGAGTCGTTTCTAAGACAATCATTAAAAAAACCGTTGCATTTCAGCAGTGCCAGAGCAAATCACATTCCATAACAAGGGGATTAGACCAAAAACCACATCCTGCATAATTTATGACACAAGCATCTTGGTTAGGGAACGTCATTATCTTGCAGAATTAAATAAATGAAATTAAGTCAGGTTTGTGGCGTACGACAAAAATCATCCTTTTTGAGTTTTTGTTTCAAAGTACAAATAAGGTTTATGAGAAATGTTATGTCAAAGGTTTGCAAAACCGAAGACTTATATGTGTTGTTTAACTATCAGAGGCGCGGAAATTTAAATTAAGAGAATTTTTATATTTTACCAACATATTTGTCATGTAGTACTAACACCTATTGTCTATAACTTGGGGTTAGAAATAATCACTATTCTTGTAAGCAGTAAGATTGGTTCGATTAATGACTGAGCACTAGAAACCTCAAAAGCTAAGAATTGGATTCTGTCCAAAAAGTCCCGCCAGAGCGATAATGAAGAAAATCTAATATCCAAATACGGTACTCCAGTGATGCTAAATTTTCTCCAGACTTAACAAAAATGACTACGGTTTTGTAAACAGATTAGGCAAGGAGTAAGTACTTTATTGACGCAATGAATAGAAAAGAGCTAGAATCGTAATTCATGTAATTTCTCAACATTACGGTCGAAAATTATGTATAAATTCGAGATATTCTGCATAAAATAAAGAAGATAAGTTAAAAATGCCATCCCTTTCACATTGCGGTTTCACGCGCCAGTTCATGAAGTCCTCACGGGATAAACTTGGACCTAACAATGCTCTTTAGAGCCAGGACAACGTTGCTATGGAGCGCCTAAGCTATGAGTCGGTCTTTTAAAGAAGTTGCTGCCCACTTAACCGTTTAAACACAGGGTGATCGCGAAAAAGTCTATTCAAGAGACGTAAGACTGAAAACTGACATTCAGGCTTTCATCAAAATATTGCTGCAGAAATGTCACAAGCTCTTTGGCCAAGCTGCAAACACGATTAGGTATACGAGTCTTGTTGACATTTAGTAATAATAGTGATGATAATGATAATAATAATAATAATTTATTTAAATAGCGTTATTTCTATCGCTATCCAATAGCGCTTTATAATGACTGAAATGCATGGTAACTCATAGTAATATCTACGATGAGAACCAACTTTTTTTCTTTTTTTTCTTTTTAATTTTTATTTTTAAAAAAAAACCGTTTTACATTTTTTTAAAAAAGAGAAAAAAAAAAGAAAGAAAATTACAGCAGTATAAAGTAAATAAAATTGTATAAGGTCAGTAAATAAATAAATAAATAAACAAAAATATTAATACAAGGCTACCCAAGGTAAAGTTATTTCAACTGAGTGATTGTAAAAGTTTTTCCTATTTTATTAAGTGCAGGTTTAGTTTTTTTCTTTTCTTTAGCTAGGTATTCTTCTATTCTAAAAATTTTTTTGAGGTGCGCGAGGAAGATAATAAAGCTTGGGGTAATAGATTTCTGTCTGCAGAGAAAGATGGTCTGCTTCGCTATTAACATGATGTGATTTAAAAGCATAAAGTAATTATCGACATCAAATAAGCCATACTTTCAAACACAAAGTTTTCTTGAATACCAATAAGGAATGTGCAATAACAGAGGTTGCAGGAGGTAACTAAATCCATAGGAAAATGAGCCGTGATTATAAACCGAAATTAACTGAACGTGGCAACAGCGCTTTTCATTTTTCGTAAAACTGACTTTTATATTAACAACACCTTATGTCTCATGTGAGTGATGTTAATTGGCCAGCCGGTTGAGATAGCGCTGCAGCGAAAGCGGAAGCAAGAAGCAAGAAAGGGTACCAGATTCTTGCATAATTTAGAAGGGGTACCAGGGTTTTCCATCAAGTAAATAATCACTGCCTTAGGATGGCGGTAAGGTATAGTTGTCTTTCTCTAACCTTAGGTGACTATAAATACAGTAGGTGCAAATCTGATTTTCTTCCCAATAGTAAGAATAAAACTAATGCGTTACAACTCTATATTGTACCCGAGCGTATTTTCAGTAGAAATCTAATTAAATAAGGGAAAAGCTACTAGTATATAATCATTGCCACCGCCTACAACTTGGCCACTGCCACTGCTGTCGTCACCGCCTTCGTCACTGCCTTTGTCACCACCTTCGTCACCGCCATCGCCACCATTACCTCCACCACCACCACCACCACCACCACCACCACCACCACCACCTCCGGCTTCGCCTCCACCACCACCGCCGCCACGGGCGAGATCAACTTGACAGATATTTTCTGTAGCCATTTCTAAACCGAGATAAATGTTTTCATGTGTTAAAGGTTCAGGCTGCAACAAGAGATCTGTTATCGTTTTTTAAAATTAACAACAGTCTAAGATGAAAAACTGTATTTCTCAGGCATTGATATCTGATTAAAATGTTGCTGATTTGGAAAACCAGCGAGCAACTGATTTTCTCCTGAGCTGTGCCAGCCTCTAACATTCCGAAATACAATGGGTGAAGGAGGCTAGTTTAAAAATGTCGTCAAGCTGTATTGGTGAGCTTACCTTCTTCGCACTTTCTCGCCATATCATAATTTTTCTAAGGATTAAAACAACATATTTACCTATTGGTCATATATCATAATTGATATATTAGGATGCAAGTCACGGGTATTTCCTATCATTGTAGCTAAACTTGCGGTATATCTGTTTTTTTTTTCCTTTTGCATTTTTTGGTTTTTCCTATCTTAGTTTCTATAAGAAACATTATGTAAGTTGTAAGATGGAACTTTGCATACTCACAGTTTTCATTCTACCTTCATAAGTCTTAAGATTTCTCAAAACTTATCATTTTATAGTTTTTTTTTATTTTTCGCATTTGTTATCCAGCCAGGGTCATGACCATATCAGCTTTTTAATCGAGTATAATGAATCCGTCCAATAGTACCGCTTCGTTTACCATCGAGACTTGCAATTCTATCGCGTGCACATGAGACGTCTATTAATTCTCCGTCCAAAGACTCAAACAATTATTGAAAGAATATGCACATAACATTAAAGCTCATGAAAACACATCTACGCGGGGGAGGGGTATATGCGGGGTTTTAGATCTTTCAGCCTTTTTTTTCTTGCAATTTTTTTTGAACTGTCTAATATAAGTTCTTGTCAATCTTAAAAATATGAATCTGATGTTAAATTGTAAAGTATCCTAAAATTGACATTTGTTTTTCCCTTGGGAGCGAGGGGTAAGACTTCTTACCTCAATACCCAAGTATAGAAAGTCATCCATAGGTTTTATATCGTTCGGATGTTTTAATTGGTCCGAGTCACTCAGCTGACACAGGACTTTATCATTCCTTGCTTGGCCTATGTTGACCGATCGACACCTTTGTTCCATGATATATCGATTTTTGCAGTGATTATTCATGTGTGGTCCAATGATTAAGGTAATATTCGCAAAGACATGACCCACCAAAGTAAAGCCATTGCTTGGTTCTTGAAACTTGACACGTCTACAGATTACTGAAAATTTTAAAATGTCTTTTCGATTAGCTTTACAACCTTGACATAAACCAGCTTTAGCTACTGAAGCGTTAATGCAAGCTCGATTAAAACTTGTCCTAGTCAATAGTTCCCTTCTTGTTGAAACATCAAGAGGACACAAAGATTTCCAGATTATTTGATTATGCAAATATTTTTATTAATTAAACGCAAGAAGTTTCCATTTCCCTTAAAGATAAAAGTTTTGAGAGATTTCAAATATTGAGAGTGAAAAGAGTTGAAAAAAAAATAAAAACATATACTCCTTACAGTCTTCTTCTTTTCCCTTTTGTGTGAGCTTTGGTTATTACGATGTTGCCAGCTAGGCTTTTCAAATTAGAGATTTTCTTGTTGAAATAGAGGAAAATAGCTTATAAAGTTTTATGACTGAGACTTGGGAAAAACTGAGGTCGACCATTATTAACTTACAGTAATTTTTGAAACCTCAAATGTAAAAACAATCGAACAATCTTTTTTTATTGTAATTATTATCTACCTTTAGGAAATGCCGAACTTTACCTACCTTGGTTTGCAGTCGCACGGCTGTGAAAGCAACTTCCTATTAGGGAAAACAGATACAACTGAAAAAGTTTCATTCTAGACATCTCGCCTGTACAGAAATTTCATTCGCTCATTCCAAGGAAAACTGCATTTTTTGGTGGTTGTATCATTTTCAAAAACGTTCATCTCCCAACCGTGGATGATTAAATCTGAGATTTGGTGTTGACATGGAGGCACCAACGCTTAATGACTAAGAAAGCACTCCTTAATTTTCAATACGAAAATGTTTTTGTTAAGCAAAGAAAAAAGATGCATAAAGATGTCTGAGATTTCTTCTCCTACATTGAACGACATATGTATGCTTTCTCACGCCTTTCGTGTTGAGAATAGTATACAAAGGAGTTATTATTGTGATCAATTTTTGACCTTGTTCCAGGGAGACATGCTATAATCTCATAGTCAGTAGCCCATACTGTTAGTTAGTCTAAACAAATACTTCTTTCTCACGTAGGAAGAAAAGAAAATCCTTGACTTACCAGGAATAAGAGAGAAAACATATTTTAATTTCGAGTTTCCACCCCTCCCTCCCTGCAGGGCTGTTAAATCTTATAAAGGTATGTCGTGAGACACCTTCATAACAACATGTTAGCGTCCCCACTTATCGGTGTCTCCTCTCAATAACACATGGAAATAGTTTGTAGTGCCAAATCATTTATGTACATCTATTATTTATCAGTAATATTATTCGCTTCAGTCTCAATGAATTTTGTTGAATAATCCCGGAGTTGAAGTCGAGCGAATTATTCAACAATCTTCATCTTCATCATTTGTTGTTACAAGTCTGTAAATAATTTACTTGGTATTTTATCGTTTACCTTTTTTAGTTCAGGACTTAAGGAAATAGAACAAGGTGATGTTATGTAATTCTATAGTGTCAAAAAGACCTTGTTTTCCAGCCATGTCACGGTGTGTAGGTAGCATTTGGATTTTTAGTAATTTGTGGATGTTTTGCTTTGTTTGGTTTTGTTTTGTTGTTTTTTTTTATGAGTATTTTTGTGTAGTATTTCTCATGGTATATATAGTTCTTATTTATTCCCTCCCATCCCCCATGGTAACTCAATACATTCCAGTCTTCGTAGCTTTTAAAGCACACAATCATGTTACCAACACAATGTGACTCATTTGGATGATGTCCATTTAGTCAGCGGGGTGATATGATGTTACAACGGCGTTTACTGATACAGGCTTTTCGCATCTGAGTACCCACCGATGGGTACTTGACATGAAAAAAGGGAATAAAAGAAATATATTCGCGACTATGATCTTGGGCAAAAAAAGACTCGTAAATCGACGCATTAAATTTTAATAAATTCAATAAATATATAGTACTTCCACAAAACGGTCTCTGATCAAAACTCTGCTCTCCCATTAAAAAGTTTTAGCTTCGCTGCTCAAAGTTTGCTCGTAAATAAAATTTGCTGATTGAGAAGCTAAAGTCTCGGCACTGTTCAAGAAGGATGATGAAACTGACAAACAGAGCTATGGACCAATTTCCCTACTATGCGTCTCAGGAAAATTGATTGAACAGACTGTTGCCACCACAATAACAACTCATATTTCGGAACATAATCTTGGCTATTCTCACCAGTGGGCCTAAAAAAAGTCACCCAACCGAATTGTTGTTGGTAAAAATGATCGGGAACTGGAGAAGTCCACTGGATAAAAATCTAGTTGTTGGCATCGTCTTTGATGACGTCCGCAAGGCCGTCGACTCTATCTCTCATCATGTCCTGCTGAATAAGTTGCAAGCATTCGTTTTTGCTGGCGATCTATTGTGCTGGATTGAAGATTATTTAGATGACCGCTCTCGAGCTTCAGTCGGCTTTGGTCGGTGTTCAGTCCGAAACTTTACTTGTGAAGTTTGGCGTGCCACAGGGATCTGTTTTGGGACATACCCTGTTTTCGTTGTTTTGCAACGATCTGCCTGATATAGTTGAGGATTGTGATGGAGAAATTCATATCTATGCTGACAACATTAAGATTTACGTGACTGCGTCTTCTCCCGATATGGTTGTTTTTGCCTTGAACGTCATCCTTCAGAAGTTGTATGACTGGTGCTGCCTTAACCGCCTCATACTCCCCCCCCGGTAGAACCGAGTACATGATGAGTGTACATCCGATCAAGTCAACCAGGCGTTTAGGCAACGAAATTTACAGTGATCTTAATTGGAACGTTCACGTAAAAGAGTTTATTAGTCCTTTTCATAAAAATTGAATCTTCTTAGATATTTGTATTTCTTATCAAGTAATTTTACTATCTGTTACCTATGGGTTGGTTGTATTCCTAAGGCAAATCGGTCTTTGATGAGCTGAAGAGGATACACGTACGTGCCTCAAAGATCATCTATGGCCCGGATTGGTACAAACCCAGCGATTAGGTCTTAGTCCTAAGCAAGTGGCCCACTGTTAAAGGTTTATGCGAATATAGATTATTTATGTTAGCACACGACTGTTTTTATAACTTCTTCCCCGTTCCTATTATGAAGCTATTTTCGAAATATGGATTACCTTTTGTGACCAAAACCAAATACTGAAATTCTTCGCAAGTCCACTTGTTACAAAGTCGTATCTCTTTGGAATTCTCGTGACAACCGTGCGCGTGCAATCTCAAGCAAAAGCTTATTTAAAAATTTTCTTAAACGCAGAACTACATGCGAATAGATTAGCTTACAAATATATAATTTTTTTTAAAATAGGTTGGATCTTTTTTTAAATTTCAATTAGTTTTAAAGCTTTTTATTCACTTGTAAACTTTGTTTTAACTTCAAAATACACGACCACATCAGCTCCACTGTAATTTTTATCGTGTTTAAATAAATGTTGTTGTTGTTGTTAAGACGTTGATTGAAATTGCTTAATCCGTTGGGAATTGGAACCAAAGTAGTTCTCTCGACTTCCCGTCGAAAAAAAGTTTTTTTTTGCCCACGAAAAGGGGTTAGGACACGTGGTTCACAACAAAAGAAAGTTAATACCTTCATGGTAAATTAAGTTCAGTTCAATAACAATCTGCTGGCAGCTTTTACGACTAATGGCGTTAAACACTCTGTCCCTCTTCACTGTTTTACATTTTCCCACGTGACTGGGTGTCAACAAATACTTTCACCGCATTTCCAATGTTTCCCAAAGAATAATGATTGTAGATATATGAAAATCATATATATGCGCTGCGGTGAAGGAACGAATATAAGAGATCCTCGCAGCTATGAACACTACTGAGCTAGTAGTTGAAATAAGACCAAAGAGTTCCGATGTTTAATTAGAACAAGCCAATTTCCATTTCGAGGCTAGAATGATCAGAACGAAACTAAATTAACTCGTACTTGAGGATTTCGCTGAATAGCTGGTTACAGTTCAAATGACTCCATACGTCATCCCGGCAGTCCAGGAAAGAAGTCAGGGCTGAAATACCCGCAGCGATTACAATCTTTCCTTTCTGCGAATCAAGTAAACATTATAAAAGATGATAACCTTCGATTCTAACTCGTTATATCAACTAATTTTGGTTTCACTTAAAATCACCCGCGAAACAGATCATATCACAAGGAAAAATTAGCATAACACGTCACTCATCAAGCTGGGTTTGATGGTCGCAGGGAAATGTCGAGTTTGTCGTTCATAAGCGTTGTGGTCCATGCAGCGTAAAATCATTAACGATGGAAGAAAATTTGCAGAAAGGAAGGATATTTCATCGCGTTCCGTGCGCTAAATCTCGGGAGAAACTGCAAGAATTCTTTCAGAGTGTTGCGTGTTGTTCTGTAAATAACACTGAGACGTATTTTAACTTGTTTGTGTGTTATTTTAAGCCATGCAATACGTCTGTAATAACCAGAGTGCCAAATTTTATTCTTTAGTTTTGATCTTTTCCACACTGTGTATTGCTCATGACGTGACATTTCAACGAAAATTACCAAGAAGGCGCTTCCGACCCTTTGTTTAATTTGTAAGTCACGCAAGCGCGCAAGCGTTACGACCGATCACGTTTACGCAACGTTTTAGGACAACTCGGCATTTATTCTCCATTCGATTGTTACGGAAACCTAAAATCCTCAATGCAGAAGATAAAAAACGAAGTTTGAACGGTCAAAAGGAGATCTTGGCCAATTTTCAGAATTTGTAAATAATCTTTGAAACGAGTGCAATTGAGCAAACGCATGGATTTGCGTTGTATTTAAGATGTTGGTGGATGAAATTTAGAGATATAACTGCGAGTTTGAGGCAAACGGTGACCTCATTGGCGTATAAACTGTGCATTGATATGCTTTTTTAGCCCGTTTAACGCGTGCATTTTGAGAATTATTTGGTACAAATTGGTGAGTTTGGATATGCAGGTAAAGGTCGACGAGAAGGTCCGTTATCATCGCGCTTGTATGAAAAATGTTCAGGTGAAGTCTCCATATTTTTTCAGTAAACTAGCTGAATACATTTAATAACTTGTAGCAAGGAATTCCGTGAGTTATAGGAAATAGGAAATAGAGCAGTGAAGTTTAAACCGAAGAATTGTTTATGCTTATTAACACATTTTCATAGAATTGTAATGAATTAAGTTTCTTTGTTTGAGAAATTTCTCTCTCCAACATTGAACAGAGGCTCTAACGTCCGCCGCGGAATGATCAATTTAAAAAAGTAATTCGTTATTTATTGCGACATTTAAACAGGCTGGCTCTTTTCTACTTTAGAGCTAGTTTAAACAGGAATGGGAGCTGACACTAAGAGCTACGTCTCCTTCTCTCTGAGAGAAGTGCACCCTTTAACAAGTTCAAAGGATTACGGTCAAGGGAACGGGGCCAAAGGTTTATCGTCCTTGAGTGAGGCTTGAGTGTCTTACCATTTATCAATGGTTCTAACAAAGACTACAAGTTCTCCTCAGTTATTTCAATACCATGAGTGTTAGTCCGGTCTTAGGGCTTGAACCCTCAATCTCCCGCACGGGAGTCCAGCGCTCTACAACATGAGCTAACCAAGTACAATTGAAAGAATGAATCTAACGCTACGAAGTGCTTTATTAACCCAAGAAGAGTCAAAACGTTTTACATCAAAAGTATCGATCTAAACGTCATAAGGGTAACTCTTTTCAAGAAAGCTTGATTTATATCGAATTGTTTTTGTGTTTAGAATTATGTGATAAAATCTACCTATAAGCTGTCGTAAATGTATTGCATATAACATACCCTTTCGAAATTTGTCTTCAAAAGCACCAAAGTTCGACAGCCCGAAGCCACCAATTTGAAAACAATTAAATTATTATTTGGTTGTAAATATCAGGACATGAACTACATTAGTAAATCAACTGATTCATTCCTTTGTTTGTTTGTTTGCTTGTTTAAAGGTCTTTCATAGAAGGAAATAAAACGTGAGACCCTGTTACAAGAAAGTATTATTGGTAGGCGGTCATGTTGCTAAGCAAGGTTCAAAATGGCAGCGAACAATACTAAATTTTTTGCCACTTCAAAGTTTTAGAAAGTAAATTTCATCAAGTTAACAAGTTTTTGCGAAGCTTAAAACACGTGCAGTGTCATAATTGTGTGAAAGATTTTTTGATGAGGAAGGTGGAGCAATACGTTTTAAGACGGTCTCAATGGGATTAAACGTAAGCCGTAAACTGGAGAAATTAAGCCGCTTGGCATACAAATGAGATGTTAACCGTTAATTATAAGAAAAGTCAACCGTTTCAAGTGATCTATTAGCCGTAAAATGGCCTAAAGTTCAACCGTTAGCAGAAAAAGCCCTCACCCCATTGAGACCCTCTTTTTGGGAGCATGCTTCCTTTTCACAGTACATTTTTGCCACCCTTCCCCCTGTCTCGCTTTCTTTCTTTCGCTGCTAAAGCACAGCGAATGTTTATTCTCCACAATATCGTCCACAACTCTTTGGTTTTACCAGTCCATATGAAAAAAAGTCGCCACAATTCTTGACCGATATATATTTCCGATCACCACAGCAGTCGTTCTCAGAAGTAAAGCACACCCTCATGTTTACTACACCTTGCGTCACATTAGGGTGATGTCCATCCAGCCATCCGGGTCTTTTAGCATTGCAGTGAGATTGAGGAACACAGGCTGTTGGCATTTGAGTACCAGCTGGTTCGATAAAACGGAACCATTTTTTTTCGGATGTTAAATTACTTCGGTCACAATGGCCGCCTGAACCCTTGAAGGTTTTCTTCCTTCTCGCCTGATTTAGCACATCATGATTATAGCAGGGGTCTATGGATTAAATAACAATTATTCCATGCATGTGCGTCATAGCAGGGTCTATGGATTAAGTAACAATTATTCCATGGGCGTGCGTTGGATATGAGATAGTAAATAGCCAACAAAGCGTCCAGCGCCGAGCTGGCTTTAACCAATCTTATCTCCAACAGGCGCGATCAGAATAATGTTTTCATTAAATTTCTTTCAATCCTTAATGTTTAAATATTTGGAGCCTTTTTCAGCTCCTCGACAGTTGGCGCAATACAAATCCATATAAGATGACCCTGGATATGACTTGATAGCCGCAGTTGAGCAGAGTAATTTGAACACTAAAAATGCAGTATTCGCTTTTTCAAATAACCCAGTTTACCTTATTTATCAACCACTAAACGGAGAGGTGCCATAAACGGCCTCGTATCTGAGTGCTAAACTTTTCACAATTTTAAATCGATAGAATACTTCTCTAAAACTTTCCGAGATTCTATAAAACAAAAGGTTATTGTAACTAACTATCTCCCCAACAGATTTGGCTATGGCTGTTCTGTTCTCTGAAATGTGTCACAAGTTGGGCAATAGAATCTCCAAAGGAATTTAAGAGACTTTTGCAAAATTACTAGGTCAGTATCGAAATTCACAGCATTAATAGAAAACAATAAAGTAATCAGATTTTAAGGATGTTTTACTGTGTATTGTTTACTTTTGTCTCAAACCTGACTGAATTTGACGGTGGGTAAGATAAGAATACTACTATCACTACTACTGCTGCGTCTGATACAACTTATTCGAACTCTACCGCTACAACTATTAATACTGCAACTACTAGCACTCTACAATTACAACTACTACAACTACTACT
Organism: Pocillopora damicornis; assembly: GCF_964200805.1. NCBI lineage: Eukaryota > Metazoa > Cnidaria > Anthozoa > Scleractinia > Pocilloporidae > Pocillopora > Pocillopora damicornis. Next base: position 9,872,588 of record NC_142670.1, read on the forward strand.
ACTACTACTACTACTACTACCACTACTATTACTTTTAGCACTACCACTACTACTAAAACTAGTACTTCTACGTCATTGAAAATGTCAAGAAGATGACATGCTTACCATCGAATCCATAAACCTCCACTTTTAGGCAATTGCAGACATGCTGTAAACTTGGAATAAAGCGAACATGCCTCGCAGACACTGTCTTTGGAAGCTTGTGTTGGTCAACTGTAATATTTTTGCCCAACCTGTCAAATTGCTTCGGAACAAAAGGAAAGATCAAGTAAAAGTGATGAGTGATTACTCTTTAAACGATCATTGTTTTGATTTGATTAATGTTTTCATTCCTAAAAGGTATTAGCTAATTTTTATGGCGATACTGTAAAATTTTAGAGGAAAGAGAGGTTATGTATGTATGAATGTATTCAGACAGTGAAGTTGAATTGACTGCAACACGAAGGTACGTCATCACGGCGAATCAGTGTTCATTAAAATGGCTCTCATAGAAGGATTTGGTCATACCCTCTTAACCAAGTAATGTAAATGGAAACTCTAACGATAATTCAGGTCATAGCGAGGTTCTTGTGTGCCATGAGTCCTACATGCTGGTAGGATCATTCATTACTTACGGTTATTGCAGATTATTGCGACTTTTTATAGTATCTCTTGTCACAAACTTTCTATTGAAACAACCAGTTATCCAGTCGCCAACCAGAATAATAATACTTATCATAACTTTTTCTTTTCTAGAACTCTTTACAATCCACTGAGTCACTAAATCACCATACCATGATGGAGCCATCTTCTTGTTCGTAAGGCACCCACTGTGTTCCATTATTTGAGAATAACAAGCTGAATTTGGTAATCCAGCCGTCTGCACCTCCTTGCGTTGCAACAGCACAAACATCGATTGTTCGATTGAAATCAATCTGGAGCCAGTCCTGGGAACTAGCATTTCCTACACACCAACCTGTCCCGTTTAGCCGACCATGAGAGGCCTGATGAGATTCATCTAAGTGCGAAGACGCTCTCATCTGCTGATTAGAGATCACGTTGGTATTGGCAACACCAATAGGGTTGTCGAAGCAGTCGTTGACAGGATCTATGCAAGCATAAACGTACTTTCATCTCTTTACATTTTAGCAGGTTTGCACAGATAATTTGGCCCTGGGTTAGGTTGACCATTACATTAAACCATGTTCATTTGTGGGCAGTTCTTACCTTACCTTGTGGGCAGTTCTTACCAGTTTTGTCTGAAAACAGTACTTACGAGGTCTCCACCCTTGTACAAAACACAAACCCAGCTCAACTTCTAATTCTAGATTGATACTGATCGGTTTTCAACAACCTAGCCTTGTGTTGTAACCAATTTTGTGCTTTAAGTTAGCACGACACAGTTTTTCCGAAATTGAAAAGAAGTTAAGTGGTCACATGAAGTCCATCGTAGTCGTTCATCATAAACACCATCACCATTCCTCATAAAATCAAATGACAGCAAGGCAATATGAGGGGCTTTAGAATGGTCTAACAGATATTATAATAAAGCTCGGATATAACACGTACTGTCATTGGTTGAAAGAGCGTGCTCTATGAGAGTATAGAGCATAGAACTGAGCTAAAGCTGTCACGCCATCTGCCAAATCGTACTATGTTCGACCTTTACCGAGACTTCTTTCTAGCTTTTCTTTCGTTGATAAAAGTGAAATTTCGGAACAAGCAAGCAAAGGTTTGCAGAAATTACAGGCGCAGTAATTTACGTTACTGTAACGTGAGCAGAGACAAAAATCCTCAAAAATAAAACAAGATAGACAGTCCGAGTTTTTTTAACGGTCTTCACGCTCAGTTAGATTGCGAGTTTACGTACGGTAATAAAAATCAAACACAGCTAACACTTGTATAGTATATAAAGTTTCGATTTCAAATTAAAAAAAACAGGAATTATGAAAAATATAACCTGGCATAACTGTTAAAATTCATACTAATCATGACGGTGCCAGAGCGACTTAAGGTCTATCGCGGCTAGCTAATCATGGCGATCTTCAGTCATCGCAGTGGAGCAAGCCTCAGGAACTAAATCGACTACCCTTCGAGTGAAAAAATAAGATCTTGTCCTGATTACCTTTCCGATGTGTTGAGTGGAAGGCCAGATCAGTCACTGCAACCGAGTTTTACGGCGCTGTCATTCCGAGCGATCTTTTTGTCTGAGTGAATTCGGCTGTTGTTCATTCATAATACACTCGCCTTGAACAGTTTGTTTTCTACTTGTAATGTGAAACAACTTGCGTTTTTTTGTGAGCCACGATTGGGCCGAATTTTACTAAACATTTCACTTTCAGATCCTGTATTAGAAACTAAAAAACTTCAGGCAAAAGTGTTAAATTCGACATGCCGAGCTATGTTAGTTTGTAAGCTATTGCAGAATTTGAACTTTGATGGTTTTTGAACTTTGATGGTTTGACATTTTTGACAGCTTTAGTCTTGTACAGCCAATCAGATTATTTGAACCATTCTAACAGGAATTCTGATTGGCTTATTGTAGCGTGCTTTATGAGAGTATAGAGCATGCTGACGACACTGTTGTTCGCTTTGGAAATAAGATTTGTTTCGAAAATTGAAAGTAATTCTTGAGGAATTTAACGGATTCTTTATTATAAAACAAATAGAGAAGCCTTGACTATGCTCTGTTCTGTTGTAAAGCACTTAGGAAGCGGCTAGAGCACTCAAGAAGTAGGGAGAAACACTCGACTACGTCTCGTGTTTCCCCCTACACTTCTTGAGTGCTCTAGCCGCTTCCTGCGTGCTTTACAACAGAACAGAGCACAGTCAAGGCTTCTCTATTTGTTAATCACTCTGTAATTTTTATTTCACTTTAAACAGTTTCACTTTCTGTCAAGACGTCAATTTAGCACAGGTCCTCCCATTTTCAAATATGTATTACAAACAGTCAAGAGTTGGTCTCTTCGTTACGCCCATATAGTACACTTAACTATATATGTATATATATATATATATATATAATTGTGGGAAATTGTAACAAATGATTGGAAAGTGCTCAATACACATGAGTGTAGAGCGATATATATATATATATATATATTATATACCCTTTTGTATAACAGGGTATATATATATATATTATATACCCTTTTGTATAACAGGGTAATTTGGGATTATTACTCAGTTGATAACGTAAATTGGCCATCGTAAAGTGTATGGAGAAACGTGAGAAGTTCTGATCTTCAGTGGAGGAATTGTGGGTTGTGTGTGTGTTTATATGCAGAAAATCAAGCTACGCTATTGGTGAGAGTATGGTGACGAGAAAACAAGAATTAATTAGTTGAATGAAAAGCGTTCGTTGATACCGTGGGGATTAAGAGTGTTGATTTGGAAGATAAATTTTTGTTCTAGAGGTTTGCGGCTTTACGAACCGCCAAGACGTAGGGAAGGGCCGCAAATTGCCATATGATGCTTAGAATGATTAGGGAGATGAAAGTGTTTAACGACTGGTTTGAATGCTTTATTGATATTTATGTTATCACTCAGTTGATAGTACTTTACTATCCTGGAGTATGTCTTACTTGTACATCTGTCTCCCTGTCGGTGAAAGGGACAGACACAGCCGTAATGTCCAATCAGATCTTGACACGTCCCTTTTGAGCATGGGTTGCTTGAGCATTCGTCCACTATATCTAAATTAGGGAACGGCAGGAGAAAATAAATTATCTCCTACGATCATTATCTATCGCCATTAGTCACCCAGAAGAGGGGTGAGGTGGGAGAATATTGGTTCCCTCACGACAAAACTTACCTGATCCCTTCATAATTGATTCGCAGTATTACTATGACCCTCCCCCTCCCCCTCCCCCTTTAAACTTATACGACGACTGATATCCCCTCCTTTCCCCCTGAAAACCATGTATCCTCCCCCCGCCAAGGATTCCTTCACCTCCCCCCCCCCACCTCCAGGCTATAAAAATTGACTGTTCTCAAAGATAATTCGATGATCATATTATTAAGATTTCATACGAGGGATAATTTAGATATAATTATTTAAAAAATCTAAGGGTTGCTGAACAAAAATCTCGATGACTGTCATTATGAATCAATCTGGATAGGGAAGGACCATTTCATGTTTCCTTGGGGTGGTTGGGAAGTTGTGGTGGATATCATTACAATTCCTGGTTATTTATATTATTTATATTATTATTTAGGTTGTGGGGGGGGTTTGGAAAGTTGAATAAATTATTACAATTGGTGCTTGTATCATTCTTGTAATTTTTTGAAATTTTTTTAGGAAGACGTGTTCGATATGATAACTTTTTTATACTCGTTATTTCCATCAGTCAATTGACTACAATGAAAATAATAAACATATTTTTTTTTAAAAACTTTTTTTCGTGATTTTCGCTATGTGGTAAACTTCATGCATCATACACTATTCAACACACACGCCCTAGCTACACTGACCAGTTTCACAGTACATTCCAGAGCTCCCCTCGACACACTGACAGGTGTAATTATTTTTTCCATTTTTGCAAGTGGCTCCGTTTAAACATTCATGCCCGTGGCAGTAGTTTCTTACTACAACAAAATCAAAATTAATGCATAAATGGCTTAATGGAGCAGTTGAAAGACAAGTTTCCTTCCGCAGTCACATACATACATTTTCCTTTCTATGCCCATCAAATGTCCCTTTTCCAATTTCTAAGAGTAAGTTCAACATTCGACAGTTGTCTTCAAATGTACGTAGAAAATCATATTACGGACGCCAGCGTGTTGAATCTCGCTCATAAGCCTGTATTTTACATGAAACAAGGCTGATAAACTATAAAAAAAAAAAACCAAAAAAGGCCTAAAACCAAAGCAGAAACTTTAAATTAACCACGCATTTTTACTCTTGCCACTCAAGTTTCCGAGAAAGTCATAAAATAACTTGAAAACGGCGGCATTCGTCAATGACTTTATAAATACATTCCATTGTATACTTGCAGCAAAGGTATGCTTTCATCCACAACCAGCAAATATGAATTGACCCAGCTGAAAGGTGGTCAACAGATCGACGCGGCAAATTGTATTATAACAGCGCTTTCAAAAGCATGGACGGCTACCTGAACTAGCAAGAACCTGTAACATTGCACTAAGTTGTGCATGAGTATCTAAGCAAAAAAACACTTTATTTTGTGGCTTACTCTGGCAATGGCCTCCCTCCCATTCTGGTGGACATGTGCATTTGTAGCTCCCAAGCGTATTTTGGCATGTTCCTGAGTGGCAAGGACTGTTGATGCATTCATTTATGTCTAAATACAGGTACAGAAAAGTGAAAAAGTTAATGGAAGATAGAGTTGACAGAAGAACCTATCTTAAGGGGTAGGAGGTGGATGATTTTGAGGTGATCACATGGTTTTCAAAGGGGAACTATGGGGGGTACAGTGAAAAGCTAATGAAAGGGAGTCAGTAGAGTACTACCGAGCCTTAAGGGGGGAGGAATCAGGTAAATGTTGTTGCGACACAATCAAAATCCTCTAATCTCCCCCAAATATCGTGTTTCAAGCTTGGAAATAAGGTGTGATGGGACAGTTGTATTTTCTCTACACAGAAGTAGCATACCAGTTTGGCATAGCGCTCCGTTATATCCAATAGTACAGTAACATTTGTAGCTCAAATGTTTGTCGATGCACGTGGCTCCATTTTGACAAGGATTTGAAGCACACTCATCAACACCTGAAATTTATTCTTATCATTATTGTTATTATTATTATTGTTATTAAAATAGCATGCAATCCTTCAGGTTAACTGCCCTTTCCCATAACATTTTTAAAATGTGTTTTGTTTTTGGCTGCTGTTGATAATGGCATGAAATCGAAGGGAAACCACGGTGAACTTGTAGATATAATGAGCAGAATATAATTTACCCTGCCCCTAAAAATAAAAAAATTAGCAATGATTTTATTAAAATCCAATGATCTTTTAATTCCAAGGAACAGAATCAAGCCCTTATTCCCACAAAAGTCCTTTCCGCTATCTTTAATGAGATGCATACTCTCCCCACACCTTTAAGCCCTGAATTACGCCACGAAGTTTGCATGTCAAATCCCCACAATGCTTTTTTTTATGCTTTCCACATCCTGGAGTAAAAAAAAGACGTATACGTATATCCCTTTTGCGTGTGCTTCGAATTAAACATCATATTTGTAGCATGTTTCTTCCTTTTTCGGTCTTTTGTTTGTTTATTTTTTCTACGCCTATGAGTTTCATTGGTCTTCTTTGTAACGTTATGAAAAATTCAAAATAAGTTTGCTTTATAAAGAGTAGCTATCAGGGAAGCAAACATATGACTCCAAAAGTGTCCATTAAATATGTAATTTATATGTTGCTTATTAACTTTTTCATCAATACTTTATGGTAGAAGTTCCGACTGCTCTCTCGTTATATCCCAACGTTCAACTTTGTTCACTCTGTTCTATTTTCTCATTGTATCTTCCTGATTAGTAAGAACTTTTCAAGCTAGGTTTTCATAGATTGCCCGATTTAGAACTATCCTCTCACATGTTATCCAAGAACCAAGAATTTTGATAAGGAAGATTACATTTTGAACTAAGCTTTATAAATCAAGCTGTTTTTCGTATCTTGCATGTTGTATCGTATAAACATTCGAGTTGGGGTTGAAATTCTATGAAAATGACAAAACTGATAAAACAAAGTTAATTATGTTATAAGCATGGAGAACGAATGATAAAAACGTATCGATTATTTCAAACTCCTAGTTATTGCGCCTGACGCCCGAAAGGAATGTCAAGCCGCACCTAAACTCAACCCGCGAGATAATCTGAAAGCATAGTCCCTTCCTACGTACATAACAAAATGACTGATGCACTTTATAACCAAAATGATATAGCAACGTATGACATACTTGTTTCACACCGCTGTCCAGTCCAACCGTTCAGGCAAAAACAAAGAAATCCATTTGACACCACGCATGTTCCTCTGTTAAAGCAAATTGAACTGGCGCACTCATCAAAATCTTAGAGAGAGAAGGTTTTAAGATTCAAAGTTAGATGTTAGGATTGATTGACAGTGTTGATACTGTCTGTGGGAACTCTCATTATTTTTCGCCGGTTGGGGGGCGGGGGGGGGGGGTCTTAGCCTTAGGGTGATCTGGTAAATTTCATTTTGATAAAACCAACTTCTTTTTTACACATCCTCCCCCCCAAATAAAATATGGAGGGAGATGTGACCTATGTTACTTTTCCGTTCCTGGAGTGATCGCTAACATTGAAAGTAGACTATCCTTTTCCCTGAGATCGAATTTCCTTCAACAAAACACAATAAATATATCTTATCAGACATTTAAGTATCGCTGAGTATTTTTACGAGCTGTGCTGTATTTTGACAAGCCCGTACGTAGGGCGGGTCAAAAAACAAACAACGAGTAAAAATACTCAACAATGCTACACACCAGAATGTCTAATAAGTTATTTATTATCCAACTGCTTTTCTTTCCGCTAAGTCTTTCTGTTCATCTCTTACATGGCGGGAAAAGCAAAGCGGATAGAGAGGCGTAGCGCACGCAGACGACTGGTTTTACAGTACAAAATAACCAACTGTCCAAATAACCGTAGATTATCGTAGGATATTTGTACTCTATTGGCGCGTTATTTGCACTTTTCTTTGTGCAGTTGGATGATAAAAAACTGTACTTGTTGACCGTCATAAAATTAAATTTGGCAACCCACTTTCCTAAGTAAATTTCAAAATGTGACAAAAAATCTTGGTATGCTTCATTATTTTTCTACATGGCTGTAATGGAAGGGTTTTTTAAGTTCTTCCCTCCACAAATGATGGAAACTTCTAAAGAGCAAAATTGTAAGTCCTCCACTTTTCTCCGTCTTTTCTCCGTCCATTGTGTTTCCACTCCTGCGCATGCTCCCATCTCCGCTCGCCCTCGGTTCAGATTGTTGGTGTTCGCTGTAGCATTTCTTAAGACCCAAGAAAAAAGGAGTGCTCTAGTGCTCCTGAAAGTCCCGCAGATTTCCTTGGCTATACCGGATACCCCGGGCACTTACCGTAGTCCCGCCATGTTAACACTAGTTTCCAAACTGGTTCATCCGATGGCGCTGAGAGGTGGATCCCTCGGGATGAAGCTGAATGGAATAGGTAAAAAAATTACTTCTTTTTGGTCAGATACCTTGAAGCTATCCAAGAGTTACAAGTAATTTATAGTATTATGATCAACTGTTCGTTTAGCATCCGATAGCTAAACAAAGAACAAACAAATCGGACTTTATCTCATAATCTCTCTATAAAGCACTAACACTACCTTGATTAGAGTTCATAGCTTTTTCTCTTTCAGACAGAAGAAATTATCCGCTTGAAAAGACCACTTTTCACTTCTATTATGGCCAACGACTCATCGTTGGGCAGCAGTTATAAAAAGCTGGATTGTTTGATCTCTTCTCTTCTCGCACAGATCCTGAATTTATTTGTCAGGAGCAATTGCTGCCCTCTCTGAACGGGTTTATCTCAGCAATTACGGCAGTAACCAGCTCGAACCCGGTCCTCAGGTGGTCTAGGCCCCAACTCTTACACCACACATATGATAAAGGATGAAGTTTTAAAGTTGGTTATCATTATGAGCTATTTTAGTACCTCCCCAAAAACGGCCAAGGCCATCTTTGAGAGTGAGAGTATGTCGGTCGGGAACATCTGTGTGATCCAAACCCGTCTCGGCTATGTGTGGTACTTCAGTCGCGGTTATAGTCTCAGGTTCGTCCCGGACTCGGTACCAGCTCTCAGCCGATTCAACATTGCAATCACCTTGGCCGTTTTGTCTGCACGAGAGGAAAATCTTTCCATTTAGATAAACGCCGTGAAGATTTCCCTCTTTGTCGAGACCAAGTACGGTGAGAAGTTGGAAGTTCAGCGCTGTTGGAGAAGGAAAAATGGATAAAACCAAACCTGTCAATGGGGGAGCTACTGCTAAACTTTTGAAAACGAAAATTGCAAGCATTAACTGTTGTTGGTAATTCTTCTCTGGGCGACATTTTGGATAGTGTGACGTAAGGATACAGTTTCGCTACTTTTATAAAAGAAAACTCTTTTATTTGCAGGATTCCTAGAGGGATTGTGCCATAGAATATGTAACGATCAAACGTCACTGTTAAATATCAAGGAACAGACAGATGTTCCGAAATAAGACGGATTAAACCAGTTTTAAAGAACGCAACAAACACGTTGTTTACAACACGGCGGCTCTCCCAGTCTGGCTGCCATTCAATGCGCATGGGCGTAAGACAACCGGTGGCCAAATGCATCGCAGTCATACAATCAAACAAAGCGGCTCGCGTAAGAATTTCATTCGGCTGACAGGAAGAATACCTTTTTTCATTTCAGATCACTCGTCTAGTTATACACTGCATATGCGCGTTGGCAATGAAACTAAGAGCCACCATTATGTTTTTTATACCTGTCCATGTTTTCCCATCGTTCGTTACATAGCAGTGAGACCTCTGCCTGGAGAAGAGAAGATAAATTTTTTTGTCTTTAATTCAAATGTTCATGGGATAACTTTCTCACCGGAAGTTAGTGTCACAGAAACAAGCTTTAGGTAGATATTCTTGATATATTTGCTAAGTTTTAAGAGAGCTATGGTTATGAATGCACCTCGGCTATCACGTGCAAATACTATGATTCATACATTGACTACTACGCATGAATATGGCAGAGCTTCGTTCCGGTTCTATCTAAACCTCTTTCATCGATGGTGGGACCGATTATTCATTGTTTTCATACTTTAAATCTACAAGTGCTCTATCGCAGATGCTGCAATCTGATTGGCCACATCACTCGCCAGCTATTCCGTGATAAACAATTTGTAAAGTGGGTGGACAATGCAAATTGTGAGGGGCTGTAAACACAATTAAATAAAAACATGAGCCTGTCTTGGTGCTATAATAGATCTATACTAAAGCAATAAGATTATTCACCCGAGATTTTAATGCGTGATAGCTGATTCCAGCTCCGCCCGCATCAATCATCTCGCAATAGACATCAAGTGCTCAATTCAATCATGGAAAATTTTCATGTAAATTAGCCTTTGTGGCCTTGAAAATATATGTAAAAGCATAAGAATCTTCTTTCAAAAGCGAGGCCAAGAATGATAATTTTTATGCAAAGAAAAATATTGATTGTCATGCCCGTTATTCCATGTTTCCTACCTTGAAATTTCAGTGTTGCAAACAAACAGACGGTTTATACGTGTGTCTACAAGGAAAGCTCTGGAAAATACCACGGGCAGATCTGTTAGGAGAAAATACGCTACAATCAAGAAATTGGCTTTTTGTCGTAGAGGAAAGCGTTTACATGTTTAGCATACTTAGAAAAAAATTACGGGAGGAATCTCGATATATAATAAAATCAAGTGATTAAGTGAGGCATTTTGTTCAGAAACTGTTTGACAAAGATAATGCACACACGCGTTTGCACTATGAAGACTCATCTGATTGGCTACCCGAGCTGGCAAGATAAGCCCGTGCTGTCCACTTGAAATTGCCCGCTTTGATCCGGGCAAGGAATGCATTTACGAAATTTTTGGACAATATCGGCGATTGAGTCTACGTAAACATGAACGACTCTTGTGGGTTTATGGTGCTACAGACGAAGTTGGCTTTCCCGGCTCTGGAAACAAAAATGACATTCTTGATTCATAATAAGCGAAATCTTTTTGTTCCAAAAAATACATCTTTTATTGACCAAGCTTGTTCGGTCAAAATGGCTGGATATAAGGTTAATTTATTTTTTTTTGGCGTTTTCATGGACCGAGACGAAGTTGAGGTCCATAAAAAAAAAAAAAAAAGATAACTCGGCCGATATCCTGTCATTTGGCCTAACGCTTGGTCCATAACGCATATTTATAAGCACATTGTTAGACATCACTTTCGTCCCAGTCTTCTCTTGTGGCTCTTTCCGCTCTCTCTTCTCTTGCCTCGTTATTTCAATTACGCTCTTTCCCCACTACATTCTTTAGACATGTTGGTAAGTTTTTTTTTTCTTTTTTCACTGCTATTCAGCAGTCAGTAACTTCTTACTAAACCGTTTCTCTTGCCTTATCTCCAGAAAACATACGAGGAACGGACTTAGGGAAGATCGTATCTGATTTCTCCCCGCTAAGATACTCACCAAGCGTTTTTTCTTTTTTCCCGTACAGTTCCACTCGCATACAAAGTTTATCACCTATATTCGTTAGGGTGGCGAAAATTATTGTCATTGCCTGGATTGGCTTGATGAGGTGATGCTTTACCATAGAATACCTTTGGAGATTTCCGAGAAATTTCTGCAATAAAAGAGTAAGACTGGATAAGTATGGACGACCGCTTTGAATTCTTTCGCTTTCTGGCGTCACTAGTTGCAAAAAACTTGAAGACAAATCGAAATCGAGTATAACACAAGAGTGTTATTTTATCATTACCTTGAAGGGGGCCCAGGGGAGGGGAGGTCAGTCATCATTTATCGCCTCGAGAGGGGAGGGTGTTTTTATTTTAAAGGGGGGGGGTCATGCGGTTTTCAGGGGGAACATAGAGAGTTCAGATGTCGCACGAGAGTATCAAGAGAGGACTATGGAAGATTGAATTTCAATTAACTGCCAAGGAAAGGGGTACGAAAAATGTTACGGAAGTAACGGTAAATCGGGTAAATATTATTGACACTTAATCCACCGGAATCCCTCCCCCCCCCCAACCCCAAGAGATAAAGAATAACCGATCGCTAAATGCGAACACACCTCTGTAAGGGTCCCCTCCCGTCCCGTCCCGTCCCGTCCCTTCCCGAGTACCTTATCACTCCCGTTCTCCATGTAGGATTTCCACGGACTTTGAACATCAGTTTTATATCCTAAACGATATGACGTCACACAGTACATTTTGCCCTCTGCATGGTAATTCATGGGAAATCTGCATTGTGTCGACACCTGTTTGAACAGAAGCAACATGTGTCATCAAATATTTATAATTATCATGTTGATGATCAATTATATATTGTATGTATAAAAGCCGTTTGGATGCCGTGCCGGTTAGCATTCCAAGTGGTGTGTTCAGTGGTTACATGGGATGGTTTTCTTTCATTCGCTTTGATTTGCTTTTTGTTTGTCTTTTGCTAGGTTTTATCTATTTTTGTTTTTGTCTTTTTGTTTTTTTGTATCTTCAATTTTTGTTTGTTTTAAATAGTCGCGTTATATTTTTTCATGTGCTTTTGTTTGTTTTTGATTGATTGTAAAAAACCTTACAACTGAGCTAAACTATGAAGGAGCAAAATTGCTGCCCTGCCGAGACACAAGGATAGCGTGTAAAACGGGCAGGGTCCCAGTAACGCCTCCCACGACTTTCGTTATCTTCAGCTTTTTTTAATTTTCACAATGTTCCCTTCACCGCGATCTTCAAACCCTTTTCATTCATAAACCATCACACATTATATACCATCCTCACATATGGTGTGCTTATTTTACGCAAAAATCAAATAGAGATTACTCTTGAAGTTATCAGAAATACATCAATCTCAACGCGATTGCCTTACCGCTGATATCACGTGACTAGTAATCAGGTTCACTGAAAGCCATTCAGCTGTGGGAGGCTGCTTTGCGCACCAGGCCCCCTGCAAAATTTGCAGGTTCAATCGGGCTTTTGCTGCTTTACACCTCTCGCCAGCATAAGAGGATGAATTCATTTGCTGGTCAGTGATTTCTTTAGATTCAACACCCAATGGAGGATCTAAGAAAAGAAAAGAAAAATTTATTAAGCTGCATATTTCAATTCTCTTGTCAGACTGAAATTTTGGGTAATTTGCTTTTATCAACTGCGCTAATAGTGTAGATCACCCACTGTAAAGGGTTTCTAAGGGTAAGCTTTTTGCCATGACGAACGGAGGAATTGTGGGTTGTCTGTGGTTGATAGAGTGAGAGAAAAATGGAGCTACACTATCGGTGGGAATATGGTAACACAAGAGTAAAAGGGATGAATGCAACTAAAACAGTTCTTTGATACCTTGGAGATTGAGAGTGCCGATGTGAAAGATGAATTTGTCTTCTACAGTTTTGCAGCTTTCCGAACTACCAAGATGCAGGGAAAGGCAGCCGACTGCCACATGTTGCTCAGAATGATAAGGGAGATTGAAGTGTTAAGGTTTGGGTGCAATTTTCTTTACCGTGGTAAATTTACATCTCCAACTCAGTTGAAACCAAATTGTCTTCTAAGACCCCCACAGACGCAGCACCCAACGGAGTTTCTCCAGAAACTTGCCCCTTAAATACTTTCGACATTACCTTCGTAAAGAATTGGCTGTTTTTTCACTGAACAACCATAAACTTCAAATCTTAGCCCGAAGAATCCATCAGGAAATCTTGGACTGATTCTAAACCAACGTGCTTCCAGTGGCATCTTCAAAAGGGCTGTAATTAGCATATTTCCCGGGTTTTCCAAAACACCAGATGTGAAGTAGAACTGGGGAGCAAGTATGGAGAGAATGATTAAGAAATATGAAAAAAGCACTTGGATCAATAAAGATGGTGAATTTTGAGCACAGTAAGGAACTAAAGAAAGATGTTTTGTCTTTGCTCCATGCTCGTAACAAGACGGAAAAATCAGCCTTCTTCATGTCATCACCCAGTTCAAAATTTACCCTCTCTATTGTTCTATTTACTCACACGACGCCTTTGACATTGCTGATCCAATAAGATGTGAGGTGGAACACTAGTCTGCAGAGCAGGCTTAGTATTTTCTTATCGAAAATTATAGCCGCCATCTTTTTTTTTAATGGCAGCGGAGGGCTGGGAAGAGAAAGAAATTTGTACCAAAGGGGTAGGCGACGGTCAAGAATATGGAGAGAGGTCGAGGTAGGGGGAGAGGGGCGGAGGTGGGGGGGGGTGAACTTCCCCGCCCCCCCTCCCCGCTACTACCTTCACCTCCAAATCAAATGTAAATATGGCCGGTTGAATAAACGACCGCGAGCTTCTTAACGTTAAGAAACCTACACTGCAGGCTAGGGGAACACCAAAGTGGGAAGATAGTGAGGAAGAATGAAGAAATGAGCACACGCTGAGGAATGAGATTTTTTGATTTCTCGCATTTCTAATTATTCGAGCTCATCTCGAATTACTAAGAAACATAACACTGATTTTCGTTCATCATGTGAAAATCGCCACTTTCTTCAACCGACTTCTAAATTTTGGTTTACGTTGTTTTACCTCTACGTTCTTTTCACTGTAGTCTTTCCATCGATATCCTTCATTGCTCACACTAAACTTCAACGATCGTATAGGGGCCTTTGCTTCATGGTGACCCTGTGCAGACACCTGGTAAAATAAAATGTTTAAACGAACAGGTACATTAAAAAGTTGCAAGAAAAAAGTGCCATGTAAAAGAAAATAAAACAGTTTTTTTTGCTTCTCTTACAGTTGTTGTTTGTTTATATTGTTTATTTTTGTTTCTGTTTGTTTTGTTGTTTTGCTTTGGTTCTCTCCTCAGGTTAATTTTTTCGTGGATTATGTACCAAAAAAAAGAGCACCCGTTTAACTTTACACGTGTTCTTTCTTATGGAATAATTTCCTCTGAGAGAAGGACCGCCAACAAAAGTTATATTGTTGGATCAGACCATGACTAGATAATAATTTGCTATAGGAACAATTTCTCAAGTGGAAGAGTATCTAGTATTATACAAGAGAAAGTCATTTATTTTCTGGTTCATTTCAGTTTAGTCTCACCATTTCAATACGTTTCACTTCTCTGAAGTCCACTTGAACATATTGCCGTCCATCGTATGAAGGGAAACCTCGAGCTGGTGCCCAGTGTTTAAGGGCATGTAAGCCAGCACCGTACGGCTCGTAGCCTCCTATCTCAGAACTTGTTTGAAACAGAGAGGAAACACTCATTTGGCTTTCTTTCACACTTCCATCACTTATTCCCAATGGACCGAAATTCTGGCAGTCTGAGGAGTTGAAATAAGGGAGCATTTGTTATTCATTGCGGGGGAGGGGGGGGGGGGGTGACGAGTCCCTCACCAGACACTAACATTGTAAAAATACCGTTACCATATAAAAATATTTTCGGGAACCAATTACAATAATAAAGCGAGTAAGAAAAATGAAGAAAAGAAAAAAAAAGACTGAGCTTGATGATGAGTGGTAATGAGGTCACATAAGAGTCCCAGTTCACCGTTGAGTCTCTGTGTCTCAGTGGAAAACCATTGGAGTAAAATATGAAGGTCTGAGGTTCGATTCCTCGTGGGGACTGGGAACTTTTTTCCTTGTTCCACGTTCTTGATAAGTCAGAGACACATAATCCTTCTAATATTTATCATTATGGTTATTGACTTGCCAAAACTTGATGATCGTCAAACTTATTCTAGTATCAGCCAGAAGAGAGACAAATAGGTTCTGGCTCGGTATATAAGTGGATGCATGCAGGGGATTTGATTCTTTTTGTCGACCCCGCTAAAAGAAATGTAAAAAGAAAATGTATAAAGAAAATAAAAGAAATGAATGAAACTCAACTGCACGTGACCTATCTAACCTGGGTGATAAACCACTATTTCAACATCCCTGTAGCTATGGAGTGTCTGGGAACACTCTTGAGGTCCTCTTCGGTAATTGACATCTACGTGAATTGCTGAGGTACTCGCACTTCCACTGGGCACTAATCTTTGTTTCATCACAAAAAATGTGACATCGAGGCTGATATTAGCAGAATTTTTTGGAGGAGCGAACTGAGAATAAAATAAATTACTGGTTTTTTTTTTGATGAAAATAGTAGCAGCTGCTAACACTACGTCCCCCACACTTCCATATTTTATAGTCACTGAACTTTCTCAGTTCATTATATTGATCAATAGGATATTTTAGATTATTTGGTAAGAACGTCTTTTCCGACAAAGATGGCTAAGTCTATTCTCCATAAAGAAAAGTATACTTATCCAGATTTTCAAGTTAAATTCAACGTTTGGCTGTAAATAAAGCCTTCAAGGAGTTTTCTCCAACAAAACCAAGCGAGAAAGTTTGAGACAACAAAATGTTCAAAATTTTTAACTCAACTAAGAAAACGAGTGTCTACGAATGTCCACGAGTGTCCACGAGTGTCTACGAATGTCCATGAGTGTATCCGCATCAACCTAAATGCCATGTTTATGGTCTCTAAACGTGATTGGCTGATGAACAGGTTCACGTGCGCTGCGCTTGAAAACAAAAACATTCCTTAAGGGAAATGAGGAAAAAATTGAAGTCTGAAGTACTTTATTTACAAAACTGAAAAGACTTCTAACAGGTCCAGTGAATGTACTCTCAGTTTTTCAATGTCTACGCTACAGACAATAAAATCGTTACCGTTCAATTGATATGGTTAATGGAACAAGTTTGCAAATGTTAGAGGGACATCTTTGAACAAAATGATCAAAGGCATCCCCAGTTTCAGTTCCACGCGAGATGTGGCAAAATGATTCTCTCTAAAGATTTTCTGACGTTCAAAAGAAAACTTAGGCTTTCTCAGATACCAAGAAATTAGTTTCTGCGTCTAAGGTTTCAGTAGCCCTTGATATGGAGCCATAAAAATACCCTGAAACCTTCCAGGTTACTCTCTTAAAAGGACAAAACAACAATTTCCTAGCTAGCACTCGTTTACACCAGGTATACACGTTTTTATACAAAGAGAAGGCAACAGTTTTTTCATCACGGAGAGGCCTAGGTATTCACTGAGTGCTCACCTCTACAATCAGCCGACCACTTTCGTTACGATATGAAGATGGTTCACCATATCCAGCTGAGCTGTTGATTCCTTTGAATTGCAGGAAATACGGTAAGCTGAATATCATAGTCAAAGCTTGGATGGCTTCTCTCTTAATAGTTGCGGTATGACAGTCCACATGAAGAAGAGTTTCGTCTCTATCAGAAATGATAAACAGAATGGAGTAAAATTCACGATCATGGGCGAATATCAAGAGGATATCATGAGATTGATCATTGTCAAGAGGGATGTAAACGAACACGGCGGCCGGTTGTACTCCAGATCGACAGGTCTGGGTTCGAACTCCAGCCGAATCATATTGTACTTTGTTCTTGGGCTGGATAGCGTTGTATCCGTTGAATTGCGTTATCAGCCCTTTGAACCACTTGCCTGAGACCTGTGCGTAACGAAATCTCCCTCTCCCCTCCCCACCTTACCAACGACTCCCTGAGAGAGATCCTTAGGAAAGTTTTGCGTGGTGCTTTAGATCCCGTGTTATCCTTCCAAACATTTCCCCAAGCCTTTTTAAGTTTCAGTCGTAAACCATACTCACCCTGGTATTAGAGGCTGTTGTGTTGGTACTGTAAATTTGATCTTCAAGTCGTCAGATGCGAGCGCCATACTGATTGTCAGCTGCATCAGCTGAAAGACACAATTGAATTTTTGGTATTGTAATAAACTTCGAAGGCCTTAGAACTTGTAAATTTTTTGTTGTAGTGCTGAACATTTTGTTTTCCGCCCCTTCCTTGCTACTGGTTTTTCTGAATGATGTATGCAGGAAATATTAGGGAAAAGGCGTCGGAAATTAAAATCGTATGAAAATCGATGTACCCATGCAGCTCAAATCAGCTCACTCAAGACATACAAGCGCGCGACTGATTAGACATATCTAGGTTTCTGTTCTAAGTGCGGCCATTTTCCATATGCAAATCCCTTCAGTTCTACTTCTGCGAAACGAAATATTACAGGTGTGCCAGTGTATGGAGCTCTGTGCCTCCCGTAATCTGACAAGAACCAAAGCAAGCGCGATGTATATTGTTACGATCATCAATAGCAAAAGAACCTTTTGTGTAAACAGAGGATATACGAGGAAAAATGGTAAAGTTTTAGCTCGGTCTTAGAATGCTGATTTTCCCAAGGATGTTTATGACGTCTGAAATATAAAAGGAATTAACTTTCCCATGGCTTATGAACTTTACCAAAGGAAAATAATGAGACATGCTCCAGACCTCACGGACTGAAAGAAATTTCGAGGAGATCCGATGATGGAAAATATTTCTGCAAAGGGTTATTTTTAGATGTCTAATTGATTACAGTTATTCGACTGAACCTGCGAAGAAACGGTTTTTTTTTCTTTCGCAGCAGCTGTTTCTCTTTACAAATACCAATATTTCTTCGGTTGTGAAAAGGAAAAAGTAGTTTATTTTCTATATATCGAGCGTCAGAATGCATGAAGGATATTCCAAAGAAAAGGCGAATCACAAAATGAAAATCGCATCTAGATCGTTAAATTTGAGTTTAAAAAAGTTACAGCAAATACACAAAATTTAGGAATGAAGCGAAGTCAACTCGTTTTTCTCTTTATGAATCTCGAGCATTTTTTTGGGTTTCTGAAATGCAAATAAAATTTGCGACAACAATGTTGCATTTTTCCAAGAGTATTTCCTTGTAGTCTTAATTTGGTTACAAAATTTTTCTTCAAGATTTCAAGACTTCAAAATTTTCAGTATAAAATAATAATGAGGCATCATGCTCTCGAACAAGAAAGACAAGAGAAAAACTCACATGAATTAAAGCGAATCCAGTAACTTTCAGCATGATTTTACAAGGATGTAAAGCAAGCTATTTCGCGACGCAAGCCCTCACGATTCGGAAGACGTATGCCTTACATTTGTCTTACGATTCCAATATCCCATCCGTGACTTAAAAATATAGGTTTAAAATTAAACAAAACAAGTTTTTTCCCTGCACAGTTTGAAATATTAACACAGTTCGCATCACAAAGTCAAAATATTTACTAAACTGGAGAAAATATTTTAAAAGTAATATTTTCTTGAATTCCCTGCCCTGCGGTATATTTTTAAATTATTAATTTCTCATAAACTTTGTGTTTTAAAATTTGTTCCTCCGATTCAGTTGCCTTTGTTTTTTTCATCTGCACTAGTATGTATGCATATATATATATATATATATATATATATATATATATATATAGAGAGAGAGAGAGAGAGAGAGAGAGAGAGAGGAAGTCTGTGTATTAATTTTTCCGTTTTGCCGTGCTCGATACGAAGAAGTTGAGCGCGATGTATGTTGCGATAGGGGAAAAAATAGAGACTATATAGTATAGTCTCTGTTTTTTTTCCCCATCGGCACATACATATGTATATGTATATATATATATATATATATATATATATATATGCATGCTCACTAGTTTTTCTAGTTTGAGCACTCTGGCATGGCTAAGATGATCCCACATATGTGAGATCACTTGGGGTGGCTATATGGTCTTACCTCCATCCTAGCATCAGCACTGCACTGATGAGGCCCAGAAGGCCGAAACAGTACTGTCTGCAGTTAGTTATATATATATATATATATATATAGCTCTTTGGCATACAAAGCTTTGCTTTCATGTCCAAATTGAGCACTCTACTAGGATGAGTCATTGCTGTTAGCATTATGCGCGCTCACTAGTTTATCTAGTTTGAGCACTCTGGCATGGCTTAGGTGATCCCACATGTGTGAGATCACTTGGGGTAGCTATATTGACTTACCTCCATCCTAGCATCAGCACTGCACTGATGAGGCCCAGAAGGCCGAAACAGTACTGTCTGCAGTTAGTTATATATATATATATATATATATATATATATATATATATATATATATATACATACTTATATATATATATATGTCGCGATAGGGGAAAATAGCGGACACCAGTCACTTATGATCAATCATATATATATTTTCCTGAAGCCACGCATGACTGACTTTGAATTCACCAATGTTCAAACTACAGAGGTGTTCTACTAACCAATTTATTGATTCTTTTCTCTTGGTGTCCGTAAGTTATAATCATGCAACACATTACAAAAGTGTCTTTCAGACATCCTGTCAACCTTTACTCCAGGTTCAATTTCTTTACTGTTTAGCTCCTCGTTTGATTTGTTTCGTCTTTCAGTTGCTAGCCTGAGGATTTCTCGTTGTGCTTTTTTTTGTGCAGTGTTAACACTTCGGCAGCTCACGCTTTTAGCCGAAAACTAGTACCGAAAGCCGAAAAAACTATTATGGGTAAGAGGGCAAGAGGGGTAAGGGAGCGAGAGGGAGGGGAGGGGAGGGGATTGAAGTCGCAGTGAAGGTCCAAAAAGGGTCCTTAGCCTCGAAATCGGATGCAAGGTCAAGATCAGACTGGAAATTTTGCAAAAATAGGTCTTAAAAAGTCAAGAAAACAGTTGTTGTTACCTCCTCCACGAACAGTAGAAATGATATATTGTCATGGGTTAAATGGCAATCTTGAACTATACAATGCAAGATACTAAGTGGTGTCTAAGTGTCTAACCTCCCTTGATGATTTTAAAAAAAAAAAAGGAAACCGGGTATTGAGTACCGCCTAAGGCCGTAGGCCGAGGGCAGTACTCCAGACAGAGGGCACAGTTTTTCCCAATACGGACCGACCTTGGCTGATGAACAACATTTTAATTTTTTTCCTTAAACTTACCTAAATTCTTTCACACAAATTGCTTTAATGCGGCTTTTTCTCATTGAGTTCCTTCAGTTTCTGTTGTGCAATTAACAGTACAAATGACTTAATTGAACGGACTTCGAAGGACTCACCGAAAGCGTATTTGTAATAGAATTAAAAACTTCGCTCGCCCTCTCACTACGAACAAATTATTTGAGAGAATTCAGATATTAAATGAATGAAAGTTGCATCGATTAATTCACTTGTAACCAAATACCTCACGTTTTAACTTTCTAGGTTTTTTTTAGTGAAGGATTAAAATTAGTTACAAACGGTTTTTAGGCCGCTTGTCAACCAATTTAATAACACTTCTGCCTATTCAAATTTATATCGAAACCTGTATTTTTCTGTCAACCAAAGTGATTTGAGAGAGAGGAAAGAGAGGATTAAAAGGTTATTTATCGGCTTAAAAATACTGCCCAGCCAGAAAAACGAGATATTTTTATGAAAAATGGCATCGAAGGTAGGGATGTACTGGGCGACTCACGAAAGCGTTATCGTGCCCGTGGGCAGAGATAGGAAAATACGGACCGCGCAAAGAACCACCAATCAGATTGCAGGATTCGTTACCGTGCCCTCAAAAAAAAAAAACGATTTTCATATATTCACAGTCATTTAATAATAAAATTAATCGCGCCTTGGTCACCCGCGTTTTTCCGCACCTCGGACAGTCAGCTTGTTGTCACACTGAACACTCATTGGCTCTATGTGATATTTTCAATTGCTCTGATTGGCTAGTGTGGATAACGCTGACAAAGGGATGAATTGAAATTAAGAGATCCTCGCAGCTAAGAACACTACTGAAACGAGTAGTTGAAAATAGGACCTGAAAAAAAAAAATTCAGGCCCTTACCGGATTTGAACCCATGACCTCTGCGACACCGGTGCAGCGCTATACCAACTGAGCTAACGAGCCAACGGTCCAAATAAATCATCCAAGTGATGAAAGATGATTTTAGATATATGAAATTCATATATTTGCACTGCGGTGAAGAATCAAAATTAAGAGATCCTCGCAGCTAAGAACACCACTGAAACGAGTAGTTGAAAATAGGACCTGGAAAAAATTCAGGCCCGTACGGGATTTGAACCCATGACCTTTGCGATACTGGTGCAGCGCTCTACCAACTGAGCCAACGTACGGGCCCGAATTTTTTTTTCAGGTCCTATTTTCAACTACTCGTTTCAGTAGGGTTCTTAGCTACGAGGATCTCTTAATTTCGTTTCGTCACTGCAGTGCAAATGTATGAATTTCGTATATCTAAAATCATCAAAGGGATGAATTGTTATCCAGCGGATACAAGTGCTAACAAAACCTGATACACTGTCTTCCGTATAAGGATTTATTCAGTCGATAGCATTATCTGCCGTTCGAACAACCGGGGATTGTAGCTGATGATTAAAATTTTAATTGCCGGGGAACCGATCTTTTAGCGAAAATTTGCTCTCACCTTTTTTCGCGGCAATGATTAACTGAAACCAATCTTTTGCTTTTCGATCAATTTGGTATACTTTGAATTTTAATAAGTAATTACTTTCGTTCTCTGTTTTTCAATATCGCAATGAGCAACTGTCTAAATAGATCAAGTGTTGCCTGGTCGCTTGTCCTTCTTTTCTGTCACTTTCGAGCTCAAAAGAGCAGCAGTCTATCATTCTTGTTTGGGCAGAAACAATTCCGATTTTTGTATTGTGCAGCTCTGGCACAAGGGAATTCTGCTGATAAGTGGTGCTTTATCGAACATAACTTTCAAGAGCTTAATTTTCGAGCCCGTTTGGCACAGGACATCAGACCCACAAGGAACGAAGCGTAAGATTTCATTCGAGTCCTAAAAAAAATTGTTTGCACTGAGTCTGGCAGGAATCAATTGACGGACGGAATGAAGGCATCATCCTCTTTAAGTCTTGGGGTCGAAGGCAGCGATTCACCAAAGCCAAAAGTAAAAATGTGGAAAGCGAGAAAAATATTTTCAAGCTTAATACCCTCGGTTAGGTAAGTATTCATCGAAAGCGAAGTTTATAGCCAGATACGAGTCTTGCCGAAGAAAAATCGATTGAACACAGCGTGACGTCACGTACGTGTTTACACGCCTTCGGAGCCCGGAACCCAATTCCACTTAGTGCGAGCACAAAATTCAGGATTTGGATGAATGAATTGAATATTTTTCTGGCCCGTGTGCCCGCATTTTGCCCAAGGTTAATGCAAGCATATTATGTACAGCCTTATAAAAGGCTATTTATCGAGGTGAGGAATTTTTAGTAGCCTCCTTTGAGTTACTATCCCGTTCCTGAGCGACTTCTGTTGACTAGGTTATGTTGTGGCTAAAATTTAGTAGTTAAGTATGTAGACAGGTAACTCTGTTCATCAATTTGAATTTTAATTATCTTTCTAGTTCGAACGTAGATGAGGAAGAACGCGACTCAGTTTTTGCTGAGGAAGTTGTACGATCCCGCGAGCTCAAAGCAAAACGAACTACTTTTCGTTCGTCAAGAAGCAAATCCGAGAGCAGTGCTGTTTCTGGCGATTCAGCCGCTAGATATCTGTCGTGGGAGAATGTGTCATTCTTAGGACACGAGTTGAGGAAAACGGTTAGAAAAGGGTTTCACTGGTTGGCATACCCTTCACTTGGTGAGGACCATGAGAAGTAGTTGAATTGTCAATGCTGCAACCTGCGTCGCGAAGGTCTTCACTTGGAGAGCAGGCAATTTTTACGATTAGACAAAAATTCATTCAGATAACCGTTCGCGAAAGAATGATTTTATCTGTGCATTCTCAACTAAAATTTTTCGCATTTGCAGTCTTGTTCTCTAATTTAACATCTAGATATACTATTTTTTCCTAGCATGGTTCGAGAACTCTCGTGTTTAGAGAACCGAGTGTGACTTAGCTTTGTTTGACGCGAATGAATCATGAGGATATTGAAACGACGTCGTAAACTATGCTCTGTGACAACGCGGAACATCATCGTTAAATATGTGAACATCGTTGCCTCGATATTTTTTATATTTATTGTTGGTATAAGTGATATGGATTAATAATTCACAAAGACGAGATTTGTTTTCATTCCCTCTCGTGTGAGAGCAGCAAGCTTCGTGGTTTCAATGGCTTCGCTTTTGTTATAAGATGTTGTCATTATTTTGCCAACAAAACCCTGCTATTGTTCAGAATCATTTGAAACAACTTTCAACCTCGCAATATGGGGGTAGATCTTTAATTCTGTGGCAGAAATCTGTCAGATTTACTGCTTAATGGCGAGTGACAGTTAAATTTTAACCATCGAGATGAAATCGTATCCATTTTGGAATTACTTCGATTGTAGCGTTTTTTCGCTCTAGATCACTTTTACTCAGATTTGTACCGTTCTTGAAGCTAAAGTTACGTATTTGAAAATCTTCGATTTTTTTCCTCTGTCTTAAAATATTTCTTGCCCCTATAGATAGCGAAATGTCGTTTAAAGTTAAAAAGCCAGCCCCTCTCGGAACTAAGGAATATATGGTGAGTAGACAACGGTTATAATTTACTACAGTTGTTTTAAATTTTTCATTCATATGCTATAGCATATGCTTAAAATGGTTAAAATTTAGAAAAACAACATTTGTTGTTTGAGCTTTATTACGACGTGGAGGTAAACAGAAACAATTAATTTATTTTACTCGAGCAATGTGCTATGGCTGCGTGATATTATGACTTAACTTAAATTGTTATGGCAATGTTGGACTCCCTCAGGACAAATAAGTACCTCCAGTCGACATTCTCCATCTCTTTGGTCAAGATCTCTGATTTTCTTAAGCTTCAACAGTTCTACAAACAATTCAGGGGATATGTTCATGTACATGTACAGTACTCTATCTCTGTTGAATTTTGTTTTTAATGAAACTCCCATTTGAATAATTATCATCATTTAATTGGCATTTCATGCCATGATCAGTCATGAACAAGTGGATGTATTTGTATAAGTTCCATGCAGCATTTTAACAACTTTCTTCCTTGTGTATTAATGGCAATGGAAGTAGAATCTTAGGCATCAGGCTTCACTCTTTTCCCCTCTGTATTGCTGCTTTGAATAATTTAAATATAATTTTTTATAGATACTAGATCTGCACCTGTCATTATTACCTTGAAATAATTTTGCTATCAAGGTGGTATGGCAAGTTTCTCTAAGTCTTACTTTCAGATTTCTTTCCTGCAAATTAACTGCATTTTCATTTTTGTTCTCAGGTTGATACCAATGACACACTGGCAAAGATTGCTCTAACGTTTGACACCACTCCTTCGGAGTTGACTCGTATCAACAAGCTGTCATCTCGCATGCTTTTTCCAGGGCAGGTAAGCAATTTATATTTACAGGGACTTGATATCTAAGTGTGCAATAGTAAATTTTTTTTTCTTCAGTGTCTTGGTAGGCAGAAATCTTTACCCCCTGACTGCGAACCCCACTGAGAAGCTCTGTGCCATTGCAAATTGACTTTTTTTTGGAATTCTGACCTTTTTTGAGTTTGAGATGCCAGGTTCTTTTTCCATCTCTAGTGCTGGGGATTTGACTGTTATTCTTTAACTTTTGATATAGCAAGTAATCTGGAGGCAAGCAAACAGCAAATATTACTTCATACTTGGAGCATCACGCAGGCAGTGAAGGGGTTAAATTGTGAAATTTGATCAGCTAATTGTGCACTTTTAGCTAAACCAGCTTTTTACAATATAGACTGGAATATCTTCCATATACAAAACTCCCGTCCAAAAATAACATATAGTAATTTATATTGAGTCCTCATAAACTTTTGTCCCATGGTAATTATAAATATAATAGACTCTAAACAGTATTTAAAATGAATGCAATGTTGCTGTGCACTGTATATGAAGTCTTTTTAAAAGCTACATGTACACACTAGACAACTGAATACATGTACTGCAAAGTCCCAGGCCTTATACATGTACATGTACAATATTATAAGGGCTTTTGAGTGGGTCTTTAACTATACAGAGCTCAGGACACTGGTAAGGCACAATATAAGTCTGTACTGCACAGAGTACACAGTACCATGCTCTAACACTCTAACATGTGATCATGAAGTCTGACCATGACATGTGGACGTGTAGTCAAATCATTCGCAGTGTAACTTAAGCCAATAACAAAAGTACATGTGTACTGAACGTTTGCGATTCCAGTTCTACTCTATAAGGTTGTCAACTATCCACAGCAGGGGTTTTAACAACTTAGTTTCATAGTTAGCTGCTGATACATGTAGTGTAATATTGATGTAGGCAGCTGTGCTTGGTATTATAAGGGACTGTTGGGTAAAACCCAAACAGGAGCCTTTTTCATGTGCTAAAGAGATGGCAGAAAGAGATGGAATAAGAATCATCTTGTTGGCAATAGTGAACTGCTGGAAATCTGCCTTTTTTTAAATCCCTGCATTGTATCCAAGGCTTAGGAAAAAATTAATGACTTCACTGTTCTATGAATATTCCTAGTAATAATTATTTTAAATGAAAGACAAAATTTCCAAGAATGAATTGGAGGCTTATGCGTCTTTTGTAAATCAATGGTATCATCAATTTAAGTAGTGCATTGAAAAAAGGGTCCTTGGTGCCTTGCTATAGACTGCAAGATTCTCATTCCACGCTGTACTATTTTCTCTGATGAAACACAGGCAGGCATTGATGTTGCATTAAATTACTTTATTTCAAACATCCTTTCATGACATGTTTCACCTCTAAGTCTTAAAATTCACTTGAAAGAAGGCACCTTCAAAAGAATGTAATTATTCTGCACTGATGTTAATCCCTTATAAGTGCTGTTTTTGGAAAATTGCCAGCAGTATAGTTAAATCCAGGCATGTAAACTTTACCAGACCGGAAACCTAAGGAAACAAATCTTTCTGATTACTCCACCCTCATCTGGTAAACAGTTTTAGTGCATAATTATTGTTTTTAGTAAGAGCATAATGTTTCCAAGACACATTATTAGCACCTTTGTGCTAGTAGAAATGTCCTCATTTGGAAGTGCCATATCCAAATTAAAGTTTAAGGGGAAGTTGAAAGCAAGCAGTAATAATAACATACATGTACTAAGGTAAGATTAGTTTTTCCCTAGTATTTTGCTGCTCTGTGAGTTATTTGCTAGCTTCTTTCAGGTAATGCATGGTGGCAAAGTTAATAATTAATGAGAGTAGGTACATGTAGTTGAATTATGGGATAGTCATTGAGAAAAAACAATGTGCAAATTAATCTGATCACATGTGTTGTGGACATCTTGATGTAAAATATGATTGTAGAATGCATGTGGCCAAAGATTTACCTGAAAGCCTGTCTAAGGGTAAGGTTTCTTATGAGATATGCCAGGGAATTGGTTTAACTTGTTTTGTATTGTTTCAGTGTGTGTGTTGGTTGGTAGCTTAGATTAATGTGATGTAGGTTTACAAATGCAGGATGGTTTTTACTAATCCTTGTTTGAACAGAGCCCTTTAAAGGGTGACATAACAAACTAATCCATCTTCTCTATTGCAAGATGCAGTTCTACACAGTTTAGTTAAGTGTTAGGACTCATCTAACAATTTCCTCTTTAAAAGTTGTAAAAATTATAGTGATCAACAGCCATTTGCCAGCTTTGGTAAATATACCAGGTTGTTATGAACATTACACCATTTCAGACAAACAAAAGCTGCCTTATTTTATAATTGAAATAATGTAGCTTTCTAGATTTATGGTTAGTTCTGCTACTGTTCTAAGACATCTAGTCTTCCCCCAGCAGTATAAAAATTTGGATGAAGCAGGCGCCTAGAGAGCTCAGGGCCATGTTTCACTAAAGTTTTCATTCTATCATGAGCTCAAATAATTAATTTTTTGTATATGTAATTGTGAAGAATAATAGTGAGGGTCTTTCTAAATAACCAGGGCATTCTGTTTGGTTTTCATAATTGTTTGATGTTCAAAGCTGTCACTGTCTTGATCTGAGATGAAAGCAGACAAATAGAAATCAGCTTTTTGGCCCATTAAGTTACTGGGTGTTCTAAGGAACAGACTCCTTGATCGATTTTAATCTCTTTTATAATTGCATCAGAGCAAGAGGAAAGCAAATTAGCTGGCACAGTGCAGATATAAGGTTATACATGCAGATGGCTAGGGCCTTATTGGCAGATGAACCTAATAGCTAATGCAACAGAAATATGTCTTTCCATGTAGGTATAGGGAAAAATTAATGCATACATGTATTACCTTATTATAAAGATATTCTTCAGCCTAAGGTTGTTCAACCTGTGACTCCCAGGCTTGACTCATAACAGTTTTGTTTTGTTCACTCTCTGGCCAAATGATGATGAGAATGGTGAAATTGTCTAGACTTCTTCTATATTCCTTAAGAATTGACTGTAGAAATTTTGTATCCTTTCTAGACATTATTTGTGCCTGACAAAAGACTGGAAAAAGGTCCAGATGGAGATGAATTGACTTCTGCTCCAATCACCAGACCCCCACAGCCACTTGTCATCAAGGTATTGAATAAAAGTTGTTTGATCCTTAGTTATCACATATTGAGGGAGTTTATTTGGTTTCATCCTAGATCAGAGAAGTCTCTGGCTAAATTTCAGTGGTTCAAGTAATTTTTTTTTTCAGATGTGAAGAAGTTCACTTGTTTCTTTTACACAACTCTTTGATCTTTCTGAATGGAAACCCTGAATACAATGTATGTCTGTTGTTGCTCAAGATAGGCAGAATGTGAAAACATGTATGGTGGACTACTCTGCCAGTCAGAGTTGAGTTGCACGAGGCTAATAAGACCTTGGTTTTGTCCTGAGAGTGTACATTGTAGCTCTTGCATTGTTGTCAATCTGTTATGTCATACATGTATTTTGCTATGCCTACCAGTTGTTGTGTTCCTGAATGCCATCAAAAGGAAGAAAAAACCTTCCACAGAAGAGAAGGGGTTTCTTTAGTTTCCCCATTCACCTGTGAGGAGAAAACAGTGAATCTATGCAACTCAGTGAGACAAAGGACAGCAGTTTACTATCACAGAGGGTACTAAAGTGTGTTCTCAACATTTAGAAGGAATGCTGCACATTGACAAATAAAGAGGCTGAGCACACACTGTTAACTCACATGTACATGTATGAATGAATTGTCAATTCTTTGTCTTGTTGTTGTCAGGAGAATGGTGCATCTCACAGAGGGGAGCAGGAGACAGTCAAACTCACTAAAGATGTGTCCTGGGAAGAAGAAGAGGAAGAAGTCACTGAGCAGTATTTGAAGATTTATGCAAAATACATCACTGATGGCCAGGTATGGGTGTTCTCTTGACTACAGGTTTTCTATTTTATGGTATGATTTACAGTATTTAGTTAATTTTAAACCCAGGGTTGCTTAACAATTAACCTCTAACAAAAATCCTTTTATTATCTTAAAAAAAATTAAATAACCTTTTCAGCTCTTAACCCTTCAACTCCCATGGGTGACCATGACAGAATTTCTCCTTACAATATCAGTACAGTACAGTAATGTACTCCTGTACAGTACAGTACAGTATCAAGCACCCAAGTGATGGGAATAGGAAATACATCAGTAAGGGAAGTGTTAACGGATCCAATAACAAATTCATTGAATTAACATCATAAGAATCGTATGGCAGACAGTAAGGAGAATTACTAACAAGATCTTGGGTGTGAAAGGGTTAATTTGCTTATATCTAGCACCACAATATCTTAAATGTTGAATAAGCTAATGTAAATGTATTAGCTGTGAAAGAGAATTACAATACAGATATTTGGATTTAAGAGGTTAACATTACAGAATCTTTAGATACAAGTAGAACAAGTGATGAATGTGAAATGTGTAAACACTTCACTGGAATCCCTTTCTTAACACTTTCTGCATTCCCTGCTAATTAACCCTTTAAAAGCCAAGATCTGATTGTTAACTCTCACCCTAGCTGCTACACATTTCCTTGTAAATCAGTCATGAGAATTTAGTGTTAGATCAAGATATCAACTTCTACCTGATAAGTTTGAGTATTCTCATTACCTGTTTGAAGGATAATATATGGATATTATAGGGAGAAGTTCAATGTGAATCACTTCTGGGAGTTAAATGGTTCAGAATGTTCCATGCTATACCCAGAACTTGAAGGCATTTGCCAGTTGAGCTGTAGGAATAATATTATCACTCCATAAATACAATGAACAAAGTTGATCATTGTTGAGTGAAGTCTTAATTCTGTCAACACTTCTCTATAGGGTATTGCAAATGGTGTTCTTCTCATCACACCTCATTCAGTCATGTTCAAGCCGAACGTATCAGACCCACTTGTGATGGACAGAGGACTGGACACATATGGTGTAGGGACGCTTATGACATCTGTTACAAGTGCTGCCATGTACACAGACATTGCTGCCATGGCAATTCATGACCCCCTTAAACCTGGAAAGTAAGTGCATGTACTTTCTCTTAGTAAAAAAGTTACATGTAGCCTCAGAGGTGATGGTTTTATTAAGTTCGTGTTGCTCTTCAGCACCTCGCACCCTAACATCAAGATCAATATTCTCCTTACTCTTCTCCATACTTTCCTTTGGTACTGACAAGGAGAATTTGTTTAACGATCAAAGTTTCGTAGGTTGGCGATTTTCCTTCATTCTTTTGGTCTTATTCCATGATTCAGCTGTGTCACTGTGAGGAGAAATCAGTTGCTGGTCACTAAGGGTTTAAGGGTCAAAGACAGTATACATCGCATTATGTATTACCTCTGAACTCTAAGATTGCAGAAAAAGACTTAAAAATTTTCTTTTATCATTTAAACGTATTTGTTTGAACCTCAACACTCAATCACTGGTTTTCTAAGATTTACAATGTAAAAGTCAAGTCCCAACTGATAGCGCAATTTTCACTTCAGTGTCAAAACAAAACCATTGGTTTTGCCTTACTTCACTCTGTGATTGGTTCAAAAAATTCAAGACATTCCCTCGACCAATCAGAATTAAAACTAAACCCAATCACGACTTGGTCGCCTGCGTTTTCCCGCGCTTTAGGCAGTGTGGTTGCTTTGACTTTTGGTTTGATTTTACGACGCTTAATCAGAAAGCACTCTTAAATGCTTGTGTTTTGGTAAACTGCAGTTGGAAAATGGTTGAAATTACTGAGAACTCAAGTGTATTTCTTTTTCAATTTGTCAGGTTTTACTTAGATGCTGCCACAGCAGAATCACTTAGTCGTCAAAATAGCATCGACGTAGAAACCGCACCTCTTACAATATGTAAAAATGGCGGTAAAGTTTGTACAAATCTGGATGAGGACACGGACCCGTTGTCATCAGTTGATATCTCACACATTTGCGCGTGCAGTGTTTCAAACTTTATTCCTGTATCAACTGATGAGGATGTGAAAAATGCTGTTCGGGAAATTATTGAAAGAATTGTTAATCAAGTCGCTGATTCGGAGAATATTCACCATCTGCCAGAAAAGACAGAAAAATCTGTAGGAACTCCATTGCTTCTTCAAGGAAGTCCTGCAAGGGGATATATGCACTCAGTGTCGCCGGCATCAGAGGATTCTGGCATAGGGTGTTCTATGGGTCATGCGGATGACTCCAAAGCAGTAGAACCAGAATTGGCGGACCACGCTGTTCATCAAGGACTGGAGAACCAGTTGAATGATTCTGGCGATGCACGAAGTTCAGTGAGCAGCAATGTAGTTGAACCTGATGAAAATAGACCAGATGAAGAACATTCGAGAAACTCTCCAGCAAGTGTCGATGGGGAGCTCGAACATTCACGCTCCACGTCGTTGTTCGCTGCTCTTAGCAGTAATGTGAGGTACTGGCTTGGACAAGAAAATTGTGGAATAAGTGGTGAGTTCATACTTTGTGCAGTTAGCTGGAGATTTCGCCCCTTTACAACCTCACCGCCTTCTAATTTGTCCCTCTCCCGGCAAATCGGGTAGCTTTGTCAAATATAACTTTTTCTTTCCCGCCTTTAATTGTCTACCCTTGAATATAATCATGTTCAACAAGTCGGAGATTTAGGAACAGACTGGTAAAGGTGTGAGAGAACTTGTTGTATTTGATGTGAAGCACTTTTCCTTATGTGAGCAAACTTGGAGGAGACGAACGTTTATTGGCACAAAACACGAAAGTCCCAACCAGAAGGAGCAGCAATACTTACGTTTTTACTCCATTTAACTGAAATCGACACACTGTTGGTCGACCCATTCATTGTTCGCACAGTATCAAGACCTTGACTCTTTACAGATACTGTTTGAGAACACTCGAATTGAAAAATTGTTTATGGCGTTTTGTTGGTACCTCTGTGATATTTCAGTGTTTTTCCCAATCAGACAACACGGTGATCCGGCTAGGGATCAAACCTAGAACGGTTTATTTAGGGTTCAGCGCGCTGACCGTTATGGCCCTGCGTGTCTCACATAAATACTAACACTAATTTTACTGTAGTTTTACCTGAAGAAAATTTAGCGGGCGCGTTGGTAATGAATTTTCTAACTTTTTCAGAGCGCCAGGGCAGTGAGAGCGATGAGGATGTTTTAGTGCCGAAGCCTGCCACTTCTTTCAGCAATCAGCCCCTCTATCTGTGCTTGAGAATCAGTAAGAAGCATTGGTGTCGGCATCGGGGCATGTTCGGATCGTTTCCTGAACAAGGAGAACAGCTTCAAGACAGAGACAAAAAACGAAGGGAATACTGGTTCGCCATCCCACCATCAAGGTATTTAACTTAAAATCCCAACAATTTATGTCCTCTTTCCATGAGTTGTTTAAACACGAATGCGCGCTATACCAGCTTAAATGCAAATTAGGCGGTGGTAATATCACACGGTGGCGAAGTGAATCATTTCGAATTTCAAATTAACTGCCACAAAAGAAGAAGGTTTGGATTAGAGGAAATAGATGCAAACCTCAACAAATTCTTTCATCGTGATGAAAACGAAGAAACTTATCAGAGCTTTTTAGAAATCTGCCGGCTGTTTACTCGCTTTGGATCGGTGGCCGCAGCTCAAGCTGTTTTGAATATAGAGGTCTGAATGTCACGACGGTTGATCAACAAATGACCCAGAGATACCTAAGGCATCTCTCCTTCTTACAGCGCGCCTTGGAGTTTTAAGGTATAACAATTGGTACAGAGTTTCCAAACACATCAATCAAGTAAATGCTTTGTTGGTTCGTTCATTATGCTTCATAAGGTCACGCCTCACCAGCCGACCTTATCGCCTCAAGAAGTTTTGTGGCTGTTGTTAACCCTTTAACTCCCAAGATCTGATTGTTAATTCTCCCTTCTAGCTGCTACACATTTCCTTGTAAATTAGTGACAAGAATTTGGTGTAAGATGATGATAATAACTACTATTTGATAACTTTGAGTGTTCTTATCACCTGTTCGCTGGGTTTTGTATGGATATTATAGGGAGAAGTTACATTTTAATCACTTCTAGGAGCTAAAGGGTTAAGTCATGTGGTTTTTATCTCGATTACGTACCAATTCTCTTAACTAGTTTACAAGGAATTGAATGTAGTCAGAGAGGAGAATTGAACATCAAATCTCAGGCTTATTCTTTAGGTTATCAAAATCATGGAGTTTCTGTTCGTGGGTATAAATGTGTTTTGGATCCGACTCATAGTTGTTTCAGCCCAAGGGTCAAAATGAGCTCTGAGTTGTGCCCAGTACATATTTGTGCCCGCGAACGTAAACTGCATCACTATTATTATCACCTTAGAGTGTACTGAGTTAATAAAAACTTTAAAAAAAACTTACCAGGAAACATTCTGAACAATCACGCAAGTGTTTTAGCTTGTCAATATCCCCATTTCAGCCCGCAAGATGCGCCAAAATACCTTACAAAGTGTCTTTCTTTTAACTTAATTTCCCTTTTTCAACTACAGGACAGAGCAAGTGTACAGGTTCTTTCAACAGTGGTGCCCCAACATCCACAATGCAACAGATGAAGAAAGCGAAGATGACGAAACAACTTCACCAATCTGCATGGCAACGGAGGAAGAGGTAGATTAATATGGTGCATTCGATGTTTCAATTCATTACGTTAACTACAGCCCTGAAAGTACGTTGGAGATGACAGTGTCATTAAGTGGCTAAAGAGTTCAAAGTTTATGCAGTGATTGAAGGTGCAAACCCGTCTTTGAAGAGGAATAATTGAAGCAGTTTGTCCTGCCTAGTAGTAGCTTGAGCACCCAACAGTAATCTGAGAGCAAATAATGAGTTCGACTTCATTACACTGATCCAGAATATTCTCTCGCCGCGCTAGTCACTGTGGTGTGTGATTGGTCTTTAAACTCGGGCCGCCGTCTCAACCAATCAGATACAAAAACTTAAAACCAATTGCGATTTAATCACTATCATTGCGCTCTGGGCAATTTTTTTGTGTCATCTTTGAGTTGCTATTGACTCCTAGAAATATATTTTTTGTCCCGTGCTATATCTAGGTACCACTGAAATGGATTTGTCTGTTTTAATCGACCTTACCCGTCTAGGAATTGAGATTAAGCTTATACTTGACTTTCTGGCACAGCACGGGGGAGGACGGTTGCTAATTTGTAAATGACTCTCTTTTTGCAGGGGTTACATCTAGTGGAATCGTTTTATTCTAATAGTCCGCCTGCTCGTTCACATGGCAAAGTAAGTAAGACGTGGTATTTTTTCTCCTTCGTGTGCTCATCCATTCACTCTTTCGTATCTTATTTTTTCAGTTCATTTGTTTGGCCGTTCGTTCTTTCGTTTCTTCGTCCCTTCGTCCCTTCGTCCCTTCGTCTCTTCGTCTATTCTTCTCTTCGTTCCCTCGTTCCTTCGTTCTTTCGCTCTTCCTTTCCTGCGTCCCTTCGTCCTTTCGTGTTTGTTTCTTTCATTTCGTTTGTTCGCGCAAAAAACTGTAGATGTCAGATGTATATGTATATTGAGCTTTGTTTCCTGTGGGGATCAAAAACTTCTAAGAGCAACCGGTGACAGTGATCAGATGTAAGAAAGGTTTTTGTTCGTTCCTTCTTTCGTCGTTTCGTTGCTTTGCTTACCTAGTTGGTTGGTCAGTCGTTCATTCGTCCAATGAATCTTTCCAGTCGCCGTAGTCCAAATAAGTGCTGTTGTTAACGTATTATTTGTTGTCAACAGTTGTCAAGAGCACTCAGCGACAGCGAAGTTCCCAAAGTCAAGAAAGGCCTTCGAAGATTTGCAGCCAAACCTGGAAAAGCTGCAAAAGTGAAGTCAAGGTAGAGATGTACTCTAAGTCTTTTCTGTTTAATTCTAGCTTTCAGCCATAGTCTTAAGCTAGCTGTCATTTGTCCCTGGCTTAAGGCTACAGCAGTAACACAGCGGTAAAACATAAAGCATGCGCAAGGGGATAAGTTCTGGCCAGCCGCGGGCCAATTTCCCGCGCAAAATTTTTAAAGGAAAATATTTCTAACAGCAACTAAATCTCGATTTTTCGTGCACGAAGCTTATTTAATTAAAAGTTTCCTGCTGATTTTCCATTTTGTTTTAGGCTTTACCAAAAGAGTTCTACGGTTTTCAAACGTAACTTAATTGCTTGAGTGGTTGTTCATAAGACAATCTAATTTTGCTACCTTGTAGGGTCGTGAGCAGATTACCTGTGCTTCGTAAGATTCAGTTTCATTGATAGTGGTCTCATTTTTCCTTAGTCCCAAATCACCTGCTTCCTTCCTCATTGAGGACGTGTTACCGGATATGGACTGTAAATCAGAAATGCTTAACGAGGAGCATTTGAGAAAAGTAAGATTCTTTGTCTGATTGTTTGCCTTCGTCAGTTCGTTACACTTGTGTTTGTTTTCTGTCTTTGTGTTATGTGTACTCTACTCTCTCGAGCCAACGCTGCTCACCGTTCCGCGAAGTTTCCTTAAAAAAAACTGCGATCTTCTTTGGCCAATTGCAGTTTCCAAACCAATCGCACCCGTGCGAAGATATTTGGTGGTGTGATAATTTCCAAATTCAAACAAGTAGAAGATTCCGCGTTCTGTTGGAAAAGTTCAGTGTATTTTGACATTGCTCTTTTAAATTGCCTAGTTGAACAGCACACTTCCCTCGAGGACCATTGGGCATTGCTGGGCGTTAGTGTACAGTACGTTTCAACATGGCTTCTCCCTCAAGACGCTGTACCGTAAGATGGAGTGTTACGACACACCAGTGCTACTTGTGGTTATGGACGATGCGCAGCATGTAAGTGGCTTCTCGCTTCCTGATAGCTATGGGGCTAGTAGAACCTTCCACTTGAGTAAGAGGGAAAAAGGTTCGATGCTTATCGAGTTAGCTCCACGTTAAATTTCTTTCAACATGGCTATTTGGCAACGTAAAATCATGTAGGGTTGTTGGAAATGAAATTTAGTCGCTAGACAAAGTCTTGAATAGAGATTTTGTGTAACATTACAACGTGTTTTGAGGTTATGTTTTTTTTAACTTTATGCCAAAAACACTAACCCGTTGACCCGTAAGAGTGATTAGCATCTAATTTCTCCTTACCATATCATCCCTGAATCACCTTAAGGTCAGGAGGGTGAAGGAAGTGATGACCAGCAGCAGAAGTTCTTGATTGTTAAATAAATTCTCTCAGTCAGCACCTTAGGAAATGTATGAAGAACAGTATGGAGAATATGCACATTGATGTCAAGGTGTTTAGAATTAAAGTTTGCTCTTATATTTTTTCGGTTTGTTCTTAAATCGCAACAAGACTAACTTCAGCTTCCTTTGTTCCATTACAGGCGTGCGAAAAATACATATATGCAAACGTTCTTTTTCGTTTAATTAACACTATTTTTATTCCTTTTAGATTTTCGGTTCGCTATGCTCTTGTCCATTCAAAGTTAGTGAAGGATTTTATGGCACAGGGGAGTCTTTCTTGTATAAGTTTGAAAATAATTCTCTGAAGGTTAGTTTATTACTCTTGTCAACTGTTCAGCCAGTGAATATTTGTTCTGAAACTAAACGAGCTCTTTCTCGAATTACCACAGCGATCTGAAGTACTCCTTTCGTATGACCTCGAGGTCTTTCTAAAGCGGCCTGTTCCAGGCGTTCAGTTAGTAAAACGGAGCGTGGTAGTGAATGGTGTGATTTCAGTGAGAGGAGTGAAAAACCGAGAGAGGCTTGGGTCCGGGCGCGACCCGGCCCAAGCTTCCCTCGTTCTTCGCTCCGTTTTAACCCTTTAACCCTTAAGAATGACTGGTAACTAATTTCTCCCTACAAGATCCCCCCTGAATAAAACATTAAGGTCATGAGAATAAAGGAAACGATCAACAACTAAGGAAGCTCTTGATTTCTGAACAAATTCTCCTTTCAGAACCTTAACAAATGTACAGAGAAAGTATGGAGAATATGCATACTGATGTTATGTAAAGGGTTAATCACTTAAAGCCTGGAACAGGCTACTCCTCAAGCGACTCTCTTAACTTTGTTAACTTTTAGGAAATCTCGAGTGGATCCCGAATTTATGATCAAATTGCATTCCCGACAATAGATCGTACAGAATGATGATCAAATACTAAAAACTACGTAAGGTCAAAAAACAATGGATCAATATCAGTATCTGGGCAACTGCCTACCTACCCCTCTCCTAACCCAACATTAACCCTAACTTGTTATTAATAGACTGTTTTTGGGTTAGGGGAGGGGTAGGTGGGCAGTTGCCCAGATATTGATATTGATTCAAAAGTTATTAATCGTTGACGGCGTAGTCTGTGAGGCAGTGAGTTGTTTTTAGCTTCCTGGTGGCCCTCTTGGTAGCCCTTTTTTCGCTTTTGTTCTTTAGTCAATCGTCATTTACAGTCTAGTGGCGATGTATTGAGCAAGCGCGCTAATCGCGCTCCACACCATTTCATTTGCCTTCTTGACATTCACGCGCCACTCCCTCTTTGTTGCAGATATTTGCCTGGACTGGAGAAAACAACTTCTTCATCAAAGGGTCAAAGGATAGTTTGGCCATCGGCAGTGGAGGGTAAGACCATAAACGACGCAAATTAGAATCTTGGATCAAAGACCACCGCCCGTGAACAAGCGTCGCGTTGCTTATTGAGCCTTTGTCCCCTAAGAGTGACTAACATCTAAATTCTCCTTACATTACCAGCCCAGAATTACACATTAAGGTCTTGAGAATTAAGGAAATGATCACCCACTGAAGAGGGTTTGGATTGTTCAACAAATTCTCCTTGTCAGCACCTTAGGAAATGTATAGAGAACAGTATGGAGAATATGCATACTGATACATACTTATCTGCTTTCTGCAGTGGAAACTTTGGTCTGTGGTTAGATGGAGACCTCTATCACGGTCGCAGTCATCCCTGCACGACATTCAACAACGCGCAGCTTTCCTGGAAAGAAGACTTCCTCTGTAGTGGACTGGAGGCCTGGACGTTCGTGTGATTTCCAACCCGTTCTCCTTCATGCAGCACCAACCCACTCTTGTCTTCCAGTGCCTTTATGGAATTGTGAGAATCAGTGATGTGGCTTATCAAACCCTCATTGCAACTTTATTAACCCTTTAACTCCCATGAGTGACCAAAACATAATTTCTCATCACAATATCAAAATAATATCAAGCAGACAGGTGATGAGAATAGAGAATAATATCAATTAAGGGGATTACACGAACAAGTTGATTAAATACCACATTCTCCAAACCACCATCATAGAGATTGTATAGTAGACAGTCAGGGGATTTTCTAATGAGAGCGTGGGAGTGAAAGGGTTAACGTAGATTTAAGATCTGCAAATGTGAATGCGTAACATGATTAATGCACTGAATGCTATTCATGCGCAAAACACCAACTTGCTGGGGGCAGGCTCGTTGCGAACAATACGGCGGTCAAACGTCTGCGTGTGTGCAATTGCTGTAATGGTGCGGTGGCATGCTCTCTTGTAGCCTCACTAGACTTAAAAAACAAAAAACTCATAAGCTAGATCATTGTTTAATCGATAGGAAACCCATGATTG
This sequence comes from Pocillopora damicornis, assembly GCF_964200805.1. Taxonomy (NCBI): domain Eukaryota; kingdom Metazoa; phylum Cnidaria; class Anthozoa; order Scleractinia; family Pocilloporidae; genus Pocillopora; species Pocillopora damicornis. The sequence goes on from NC_142670.1 coordinate 9,911,008, forward strand.
AACAAGCATTGTGTTAGAGAAGTCGAAATTTTTCCTTACCTAATTTTTATAACTTTTACAAATCTTTCAGTGAAAGTTTCATTTTTGTTTTGTTTTGTTTTGTTTTTTTGTTTTTTTCGCAAATTTACGTCAGTTATGTTTTCTTTCTTAGATTTTGCGCGGGAAATTGGCGCGGGGCCGGCCAAAAATTGATCCACTTGCGCATGCCCAACGGTTGACCGCTGCATTGTTGTGGACAGAGCTGCGACAGTAAGAGGGAAGCTTATGTACTAAGCAACTTTTTTCACACTTTAGGTTGTTGTTGCTTCCTAGTTCGAGCTCGCAGGTGAATTCTTCTTTGAAGAACCACATTGAAACAAACATAAGATATTTATGTGCTTTTTCATTTGTTCCGAAATCGTTGGGGATTTGTGTTTGATCGGTGAGCCGCGTACTCCTTGTTCAACGATCACGCATCAATCCAGCTACGTTACGGTTGTAGCATCATTAAAACACATTTATACTAATCCTTCTTAATCTTCATCTTTGGTCAACCTGATTTTTTCTTGGATTATTATTGCATCTTTCGCGTTTCTTTATCGTGACGATACAACATTTTCCATTTTCCTTCAAATTGAGGTAGTGTTAGACTTGGTAAAGAGAAAAGGTTAGGAACTGTCCACAGTCTACCTAATGAGTGGCAGACAAGTTAACTTGCGAGAGCTTGGGACTAGTGTTAACCAGGCTGTTAGCCTTACCGGGCATGTCTTGATCACATGCTTTTATTTTGTCATCAGCCTTAGTTGTGGTTTGATATCTTCATTTAGGGTTTTGATTCTGTTTAAAGACTTATAAATATACAAGAAAAAATTGGATGGTGTTCATCGATAGCCTTTTCGTTAGATTTAAGACGAGATGTTAATTTATTAAAAGAGAGGATAAAGTAAAAAAGATGTAATTTTAGAATAAAAATTAATATTGTTACTCATGCTTGGTTTCTTGTGGTTTCTCCTCTTTATCTCCTCTCGCTCTCGCCTTATTAAACATTTTCGAAAGGATCTACGAGTTTTTTGAAAATTTCTGTTTTAATTTTTTCGAATGAGCGCCCCTGTCTGGTCGAGAGGATAAGAAACCAACTGGTTTGAATCCGAGAAAAACGGTACATCGTTAAGTCTATGTTCCTATTGGCAGAAGAACTGTCGTCAGTAATCAGGCCGGTGATGGTAATTAGGAAGCTTTGAGATGAGAAAGTAACACAACGTTGTGATTGAGCAAAAGCCTGAAACGAGAACGGCGTAATTGCGATCCATTAATTAGGAAACGTCTGGAAAAGGACTAATCGCGAGCCAAGGATATTTTGACTCCTTGTTGGCAGTATGGTCACCAAATTTACGACCGTACCGTAGACAAGGAGCCAAAATGATCCTGGGCTCGATATCGGAAAAGGACTGCTTTGGTTACGCCAACGGAAGAACGCAACGTTGGGGCAGACCGGCAACGACATAACGATAAAAAGTTACCAATTAGTTCTTGCAAACCAAAGGTATATCATGAGATTGGTCCCAATCTTTACTCTTATGATGTCTTCCTTAAACTACGCAAAGTTACGGTTTTTTTCCACTGAAATGCAATGGTGACCCTGCCATATCGATCTGAAATAAAATCTTTACGGACCTCACTCAAGATATTTACTATGTCATTTCTTTACGCTCGATGGTTGGAATAACTCGGTCAGCATTTGCATTTAGCTTCTAAGTTTATTTTCATATTTTTTTTCACTATCGAGCAAAGCAATGACTTCCCACTCTCACTTCTCAAGAAGAGCGAAAACTGAATTAGTCATTAGTAAGAGCGTCACGTGTTGTACAAGTCTGAACGTGACTTCGGCGATGACGCGGTGTTGGATCATGCGAGGAACTTAAAAGTCTTAATAGCCTGCGGAAGAGCCACTGCCATTTTTTGAACTGAAGAGCGAAACACACGAAGTGAGAAACAAGCGAGAGGAACATTATTTTCATGTCTTTTTTCATTTTTTCGTTTAGTTGCGCGCCTCCACCATGCGCCGCTTCCTTTTGCGTTTTTGAGGCGAACTGAAAGGCGAGAACTATGCAAAATACACTCGAGAGGAACAATATGTTCGTGTGTTCCTTTTTGATTAATTCAGGCGTCTCCCTTTCGCGCATATCTCGCTCCTCGAATTCTCCACTCTCTTGCCTCTACTCGCCTCAAAAAGGCTAAAAATGACGCCTGCACTGAAGCCTATGCGAAACACTTAAACCCTTTAAAGAATGACTAGCTATAGTAGAAAGTTTCTCGTGATGTGACCTAAGAACGGCCGTAAGAAAGCTCCATCTCGCATTCCTCATAAAGTGCACCAGTGTCACGATGTCATATTTCCGCTTTCGTGATTTGTGAGCAGACTCTCGCGCTGAGGCACGAGAGGTGAGGATCGCGAAATTCCAGCCAGCGAGCGAGGCGAGCGTGCGAGAAGTCTGTGAGGGATCAGGTCGTAGAACTTCTCGCCCACTTACTCGCTTGCTGGCTCAAAACACGTCAGCCTCGCCTCTACTGTCGCCGTAGTAACAAGATCCTTCTCGCAGTTTCGTAGGATTTCGTTATTCGTCGTGAAGCATGCGCAGATGAGGATTGAAAGAGGAAAAATCGCTCACTACCTGACAAGCTGATATCTGCTCTGATCTTCGTCATTTAGTGCTGCAAAAATGGCTAAAATGGTGATGTTGGCTTCTCCCACAATAATTCCTGTATTGATGTCGCTGTTCTTACAGGTTAGACTTAAAATACACATCAAAGTATTTCGTAGCAGTCGGTCGTAGTCAGGGTGCAAAGATCGACTTGGCGCTGAGCCTTGTTTATCTTGCATACGTGGCATGAGTAGAGTATGCACTCTTCTCGTTCTTTAACCTAAATCGACATCTCTCACTATTTTCTGCAATCAGGAGCCCATGTCTGCAACTCAAAATGGACTGAATTTCCATAGCCTGCTTAAGCTGTCTAAACACAGCGGATCAGATCGAGTAACTTTACTCGAGTTCCTGTCATGAATTTAAGTATTAGATTTTTTAGTTGGTCGTCATAATTATTTGCAAAAAAAATGGTACAAACGCAGCGTGGCAAGGAAACATTTGAATTGCAGCTATGCATTAAAGTTTGTGTATAACATGCTCTCTGTATAAAACCCTTGCGCGAAATCGATTTTGAAAGCGTCCACCAATGCTTAAGAGCAAAATAAATTCGGTTTGCGCGTGTTCAAATTTGGTTAATCATTCACAGTCCGTTTTATTTTATCTTCGTCATTTCCTCTTCTTTTCTTTTCAGTCATCCGGAGCTAACGTTGAGTAAGTCTGTCGTGTGAGACTTTTGTAAAGTACTCAATCTTGACTTAAATCAGTTAAATTAATGACCCTTTGTTTCCAAGTCGGAAGCTCGGCCACTGATCGATTTGGGAGAAGTGAAACCGAATGCAAAGTCCACACGAGACCGGAAGTGGACATTCTGTTGCATTAGATCAACAGATATGCCAAAGTAATCTTAGTAGCGAGAAAAAGATAGCATATTTAATATTTAGGGGACGAGTGTCAAAACGAGTGTCTTTCCAGTCATTGCCTATTTTTTTTCCCTTTTCTGTGGTAAAAAAAGAATCGCAAAGTCACGGTATTGGGAATACGATAATCACTATAGCCCGGAGATAACCGCTATTTCGAATGTGTCACGGTCTGTAACACACTTGTTAAGAATCTCGCCCATCAAAACTGTGAATGGCGGTGAATGATGAAGATTTTCCAATCCAGAAGCTTCGCTTTCTTCTTCAATTAAATCCCTGCCAATTCAAGGACTACCTCACGATTTTTCTGTCGTGAAAAATTTTGCGTAGAGTATTCAGACGTGTTATATGAAATTCAAATTCCTCCATGTTCTTACCGGGAAAATTCTTCTTTTCTTTCATTGCATTTACTCTAAGTCACGCTTTAGAAGTCCTTCAGGATGATTATTTATTACGCGATTTGTAACGTCAACGACAAAGCTTATAATTTTTCGGTTTTATTTCAGGTTAATTCATATGGTGATATAGTTAAGAATCACACCAAGGGTTATTGTGTGTGGTACGATCAATGTACAACTGGGTACAAGCCGAAGAATTGCCTTTACAATGGGCCGGCCAAGAATTTAACCAATCCAAAGGGTGTGCAGATATTGAACAGTTTATGCCCAGAATTGAGGGATCAACCAACTTGTTGTTCAACCAAACAACTGCAATCGTTGGATAACAATTTGCAAACGTTAATTCAACTAACCGGTCGTTGTCCCGCCTGTTGGAACAACATGAGAAGGCTGTATTGTCAGCTTACCTGCAGTCAGGATCAGTCGCTTTTCCTGGATCCAACTGTGGTGTACCCATTTACACCATCGCCTTCTATTAAACAATATATCTTGGAAGTTCAATATTTTGTTTCACCTCAATTCAAACAGGGTCTGTTCGACTCCTGCAAAGATGTTATTTTTCCTGGAAGCAGCGAGAAGGTTTTGAGTCTCCTTTGTGGTACTTCCGCCGACCGGTGTACTCCTGATAAACTTCTCAGGTTCATGGGAAACACAGAGAATATATTCACTTCTTGCACCATCCAATATCCAGACCACCTGATTCCGAATCTTTCATGGATGAACCAAACTGTTTTTAAGTGTAACAAGCCATTTATAGATCCCCAAACCAACAGGACAGCAAGCGTTTGCAGCTGCCAGGACTGTGCTGCAAGTTGTCCAGTGCGAAAAGAACGACTGACCATCAAATCCACTCACCCTTCACCTGCAGGATACCATCGATACGCAGATGATAAGTGGATTCCATTTGGTCCAATCTTTCACTTGGAGCTCTTAAATCAGGTAAGGATTCCCACTTGGGAATCACCGGCAAAGTTATCAGGGAACTCACCTGACAATGGCAGTAACAGTTACAACCATAGACACTTGCAAGTGACAGTTGTTACAGTATAATATAACCGACACAAAGTACACTATACTCCTTTTAACTCAACTACTTTATTTAACGACATGTAATATTCATACTTAGGAGCGCCTCCAGCAGACAATAAAGCAATTATCCTTAATAAACTTACCTAAGCCCACTGTGCACAAAGACTTAGCTCTCTGCTGACAAAAATTCACGGTTTCCTCCAAAGTTCCCTCGATGAAAAATCTCCGCAGTAGTTTTCTCCCGGTATAGCTTTTCAGACCGTCGGTCGCTCCCGACAACAACAACAACAACTAACCAACTACCACAGCACTGTTTTCTTATATACATTTACAACTATTTCGAGAATATTCCGGAAGCTTACAGAACAACTGTTTTGGTAGCATAACATCTTAAATACGTGACCTATTACAACGTTCTGGAAAGTTCCATGTTATACATGTCAGCATAACTAGGCACTCTTGAAATTTCTAGATATTTATCTTGCAGGTATTATCCATAACACAGGGACGGGGATAGTGGCGTAGTCATTGACTGTTACATTATCAATGACTGTGCCATTATCCTTAACCCGTGACAGTGACAATGACAGCTTGTGACCGTGACAGTGAAAATGACTGCCTTTAGCGTGACACTGACAGTGACGGTGACTTTGAGGGTGACGGTGAAAGTGATAATGACAGAGACAGATTAGGGTGAATTTGGCGGCGACAGTGACAATGGATGAAATAAAATTAACTTCGTTGAAAATAAGTGGCAGTGAGGGTGACAATGACAATGACTTCGAGAGTGACAGTGACATTGTGGGCGACAGTTTGACTGATAGCAAGGGTTGCATTGTCTGACTTTGAGGGTGACAATGACAGTGACTTTAGAATGAAAGTGACAGTTAAGGAAACTGTGACCGTGACACTGACAACAATTATGGAAAGAGTCCCTTACCGTGTCATGGTAAGAGTAAACAATTAAATTAGTTTGTGCTCATGAAAGACTCAAATCTTGCACTGTGCTCTTCACTTAGGCCTTGGAGCTTCAAACTGCGATCTCCACTATGAAGGTGCTATTTGAGAACTCAACCATTACCTTAGAGGACATTTGTCAAAATTCGACAGATCACCTGCCATTTGCTCCACCAGTGACCGAGCGATGTGAAATCCAAAGTGTTTTCCAGTATTTCCAGAACAACAAGACGAGGTTAAATAAATGCCTCACCAGCATGGGTTGGAATTGCAGCTATGGACACAAATTCGATTTCAAATTCGCTGACTTCCATGATCACCTGTTATTTTGCATGAGGTAAGGAAGACATTATGATCCTGCTGTTGACCGCGGTCAATTTTTCAACAAACGCTTGACAAACAAACAAACAAAAGACAAACGGAAAATGAAAACAAAAGAAAAGTAGCACAGTCTTCGAATTTAGGTTCCCAGTGGTACGCTAGTGTTTTGTTAAAAGAAAAAAAATATGAAAAAATAGATAAAGGAGAAAAAAAAAGAAACAGGTAAAGCGAAAAAAAAATATACCAAAACCCAAACAGACAAAAAACAAACAAACAAAAAGAATAAAGGAGAGAAGCAACGAGGTTACAGACAGACAGATAGAACAAGAAAGAAAAAGCGGATCAATATCAGTATCTGGGCAACTGCCCACCTACCCCTCCCCTAACCCAGCATTAACCCTAACTTGACTGTTTTTGGGTTAGGGGAGGGGTAGGTGGGCAGTTGCCCAGATACTGATATTGATCCGAAAAAGCTGTAGAAGAAATTTCTAATTGCCGAGAATCTTTGTATTAAAATACTGGCGAGAAACTGTTTGTAGGCCCTTTCCTTCTTCTGTAACAATCGCTAAACGCTCTTTAAGCTTGAATCAAATTTAAAGGAAGATGTTTCTCACACTTGAGGGATTGTGGGAAAATTCCTGATTACCACAAATAAAATACAGCCCACAGAACAGTCGTAAACTTTTTGCACTTTTCGGGCGATTGGAGGCTAACGCGAGTCGATCTGGGGAAAAGCGCGCGTAAAAAATGAATAAATAAAACAAATTATTGAAATAAAGAACTAAACAACTCCTCCTCTCGCACGTGACCCTCCGTTCGCCTGAAAATGCACAAAAATATCACGCTTGCATCGGGGTCTAGGTGAATATTACCTAGATATTCTCGAGTTTTCGAAGGGAGGGAGAGATTGGAGTGGCGCATATTTGGTTACGGGACACGTTTACCCAAGTCACACAAAAGAAAATATCAGATGGATTATATTGTATCCCTTCTTGATTCTGGTTTGCGATATTCAGTGGAAATGGGCTCTCTTTTTAGGTATCCCGCCTCGCCATTCGAAGAAATGCTTCAAGAACCGTGTATCGCAGCCTATGGAGGTGCTGTTCTTCCGGAAGATGTGTTAGCTGGCTTTCCAAGCCCGGTGTATCACAACGCAACATCTTTGGAGATTACATTTTTGGTGAAGAATTTCCTCAAAGACAGCAAAATGGCAGAAGTGATAGCCTGGGAAAAAGCTTTCCAGCTGTACATGGAGGATTATGTGAAAAATCCTTTGCATGCCAATCTCACCATTACTTACTCCACACCAGAAATGTCTAAGGACTTTTTATACGTATGACATGTGCAAGACAAATTTCCAACAGAAAAAGGTTTAATTTGTTCTATATCACTAACTGCATGCTCAGGATTTGAAAACATATAAATTTTTAAAATTTTTGGGATCTTTTAACCATAACATTAAAGGTAGGATCTCTCGAAAATGTGCTAGTCTGTCCGAGACAGCTATTTTGTGGGAATAAGCGAAAAAGCCAGTCTTCGTCGCGCCAGACTTCCGCTGATTTTCGCTCCCTCGGTTTTTCGCTCGTGTCCGCTGAGCGGCAGCCCGGCTCAGGCTAAAAAGGGACATCTGAATAAAGGGGAACTTCAGGTTGAATTCGAGTGCAAAAGACGAGGCGAGTGAGAGCTGAATCTTATTCAGGTTTACCATATGTTAAAACAGTAAGACTGTGTAACCTTCCTTTACTATAATTAACTCCTAAGCCCATGCAAATTAATACAAATAAAGCTGTAATAATCCATCTTGTTGATTGGTGTTGCGCATTACCCCTTCGTACATTCATTTACGCTGGAAAATTTTAGTCGGAACCTTTTGGGACTGGAGGAAGAAATGAAATCATCCAAAACTGGAGAGGCTGACGTCATTCTCCCTGGACTAAAAATAAGAAGTTTAAATATAATAACAGAGATGGTATGTTGTGAGCTCGGGAAAGATATAGAGGAAGATGTTTTTCGTTTTGTCACGAGCGACGGACGAAGAAAAAAATCTGATTCCTCACGAGGAATCGAATCTCAGACCGTCGGATTCCGCGCTCCGATGCTCTACCACTGAGCCACAGAGACTTAACGGCGTGCAAGAACTATTACGAAGTTCATATCTTACTGCTAGGGTCAGTCATGTCGATAGCGTCATGTTTGTAAACAGATTAAGAAAAATGGTGTTCTATTTACGAAGTTCATATGACACTCGTCCTGCATACCGTCAGGATCAGCAATGTCGATAGTGTAATGTGTGTAAACAGATTAAGAGAGATGGTGTTCTATTTACGAAGTTCATATGACACTCGTCCTGCATACCGTCAGGATCAGCAATGTCGATAGTGTAATGTGTGTAAACAGATTAAGAGAGATGGTGTTCTATTTACGAAGTTCATATGACACTCGTCCTGTATACCACTAGGATCAGCAATGTCGATAGCGTCATGTTTGTAAATAGAATTCCATCTCTCTTATTCTATTTACAAACATTGCTGATCCTAGCAGTATGCAGGACGCGTGTCATATGAATTTCGTAATAGATGTCGCTCACCATAGAGTCTCTGTGGCTCACTGGTAGAGAATCGGAGCGCGGAATCCGAAGGTCTGAGGTTCGATTCCTCATGAATAATCAGAAGTTTTTCTTCTTCCCTCGCTCGTGACAAGACGAAAAACATCTTTTCCAGTAAAAAGTTTAATTTTTTTAGTATATGCTGCATACAATTATATGCATTTGCCAAAAACCCCTATCCTTACCTCACCACTCTGAGGGGAGGAGGGGGAACATTTCCGAAAACATCCGAATATTATTTAGTGTAGGTTTAGGTTTTCACTGAAGGTCTACAGCTGTTTGCAGAAAGGTTGTTGGGATATGCACAAAAGTGCACACGACAACTCGGAAGGGCATTGTGAGTAGTTTTCAGATCGCGGTCCCTTGGCCTCAGGATTTCAGGGAAAAGGCTGAGAAAACATCCCTGTAAGGAAGAGGCAAAGCGAGTTTCAGGAATTTATTTTGTTCGGAAAACTAAATCTATTTTGGAAATGTTTTGAGAATTGATGGCTCGAGAGCAATGACTGGTGATTTGAACATGAATACAAGGAGTATCACAAATCTCGAAGAGCCTCAATCGTATAAGAATACCGAAAGAAATCACGACTTTTGAAAATAAAAATCAGTAAAAAATGGGGTCAAATCAAATTTTTTTCATTCTATAGACACTGGTTGACGTTTCAATAACTATTGAAGTAACTGATGATTATTGGATGGAATGAATTTCAACTGAATAATTTTTCGTTACAAAAGTTGGAAACTGAAAAATTTTTCAACTCAATTTTATATGATTAATAAAATTAAACTTTTTATTTTTGTCTAGAGGGGAATGACGTCAGCCTCTCCAGTTTCCGATGAATTAATTTCTTTTCTTTATATGAAAGGAGCTAAAGTGATTTTCGATTTTATTTAATGATTGCAGTACATATTCAATAATATTACGAGATTTTTTTTAAATCCAATATACCCACAATCTTCACAAATGAATAAGAGTTTCACTGACGAACTTTACCGACAGACTTTATTGGTAATCATTCTTTTAAAATCAGTTTTGAATGTATATTTGTAAAGATCAGATGATCTCATGATACTCTCATATGACCTAAGAACAATAGCAAAATGATGACCAATTTCCTTGGGAAAGCCTTGTGGTATCACATGTATCATTGCCTGCCATGTTTTTCTGTCACTCAATGGAAAAATGACGTGAGGTCATAGCACTAGTCTCCTATAGTATAGAAAAATATAAAAAATGATTCCATCATATGGAAAGTAGTATAGTCAGTCGGCGTTCTACGTATTACCCCTTCATATTTTTTCCTACACGAGAAAATTTTAGTCAGATTCTTTTGGGGTTTAAGGAAGAAATTTATTCATCGGAAACTGGAGAGGCTGACGTCATTCCCCTCTAGACAAAAATAAAAAGTTTAATTTTATTAATCATACAAACCCCTATCCTTCAGGGTAGGGCAGAGCGAGCGTTTTCGAAAATATCCGTCTACAGAGATCGAATATTGTTTCGTTTTGGTTTGCACTGAGGGTCTACAGCTGTTTGCATGTGCACAAAAGTGCATACGACAACTCCGAAAGGCATTGTGGGTAGTTTTCAGGTCGAGGTTCCTCGGCCTCGAGACTTCAGGGAAATCTGAGAAAACATCCCTCTAAAGAAGAGGTACAGCGGGTTACATGAATTTATTTTGTTCGCGAAACTAACTTTATATTTGAAACTTTACGAAAAACGAAAAAAAGAACGAACTGGCCCCAATGAGAACAATTAACGAAGAGTCCTGTACCCGTTTCACCCACGAATTAAAAAAAACAAACAAACAAACACGCGTCACGTGTTCTTAAACAGAATTTCACACGTCTCGGATTCAAAAGATAAAATTTCAGTGTTTACCTTGTCTTGTTTTCCTAGAAAATTCACGCGTGATGGAGTCATTTTACGTTTACTGTAAACACGCGTCACGTACAGAACGTAGAAACTCGAGTCGAACGTTCTAGTAGTTTCTTTATTTACATATACCGCGTAATGATTCGATTTAGCGCCCGACGCGCTTAAAGATCCAGCAACTTCTACTCATTGACCTTTGGCCCAATCCGAGACACCTGACTGATCTCGTACAGAGCTGGCAAGAGCAAAAGGGAAAAGAAAAAAAAAAAAAAGAGAAAAAAGGACTCAAGTTAGGTCGTCAGGACACAGAACGTTCAAGTCAGGTCGTCAGGACACAGAGCGTTTACAGCCATTCATTTTTTGAGATTCTCTTGAGCAAAGCAATGGTCCTCGCCGCTGATCAGCAATTCAAGCAATTACAGTAATATAAAAAAAAAATTAAAAAAAAAAAGGCTTCGACGGGATTCGAACCGGTGCCTCCCAGGTGTTGAGCCACGATGCCATGCGTAATAAATTCTTTTCGAAAATATTTTCATGTTTCATTTTCAGAAAATTCAGCCTCATATTTCGATTTCATACCATCACGACTGGGCACAAACCGATTACAATGAACAATTCAGAACAAGGCTAAGCCACAGGCGGCCAAGAGGCGGGCCTACCCCTGCATGGGTCACATGCGAAAGCGAAGTAAACAACGCCATCGATGAGAATATAATTCATGATCAAGGTTATGTAGAGGCTTTTCTAAATCGAGGCGCGAAGATACCGTTCAGAACTATCGGATTACTTTTTATTTTTGAATTCAGGATACTGTGATGACCTTTGAGCGAACGATTTCGTGGGAGACGTAGCCTGAAACACGAAAAGTCTCGTGACTTGTGTGTCGTCATGCGATGAATAGGCTCGAATGGCCTGAGGAACCGTTGACCAATCAGCGAAGAGAATCAAGCCACATGATTGATCAGTTTATGTAACTATACTGGTGTTCTCCCATGTTAGACCTTTCGCAACCGGATTTGACTGTATGAAAACTGTTATAGTTGTTAGGGATTTGTCGCCGAAAAAAGGAGAACACAACGTAGAAATATATCTCTAGTAACTGGATTCGTCGAAGCTTGAGAAAAGTGCTTTAAAATGGCAAGAGCCGTGACATATGTTGGTTCGATCACGCTAATTGTAGTCTTCATGATGTACACATCTCCGGTAGGCCTCGATTCTTGTTGCATTATATAACCTTTATTAAACCAAGCTAGATTTTACTTAAAGAAATGTCGGTTTCATTTCTATCGGCTGGTATTGTTAATATTACTGTTGGAACGTCAAGTTGTTGAATTCTGGAACCGCGATTAAAGGTTGAAGGTGAAGGTCTTTCGTAATCATGAACATGTTGGAGGCGTATGCTTGCAAAATCATTTGTGTACTAGAAATTTATCAGCGCTTTTCTGAACTACAAACTAACCTCGGTAAGCTATCTGAGTGGGATCTTAGATGTATTTGGCAGTTTGTTTTAGCTAGTTTGATTTTATTTCAGGTAAATGGTGACATAGTTAAGAATCACACCAAGGGTTATTGTGTGTGGTACGATCAATGTACAACTGGGGACAAGCCGAAGAATTGCCTTTACAATGGGCCGGCCAAGAATTTAACCAATCCAAAGGGTGTGCAGATAGTGAACAGTTTATGCCCAGAATTGAGGGATCAACCAACTTGTTGTTCAACCAAACAACTGCAAACGTTGGATAAGAATTTGCAAACGTTGATGCAACTAACCAGTCGTTGTCCCGCCTGTTGGAACAACATGAGAAGGCTGTATTGTCAGCTTACCTGCAGTCAGGATCAGTCGCTTTTCATGGATCCAACTCTGGTGTTCCCATTAACCCCATCGCCTTCTATTAAACAATTTATCTCGAAAGTTCAATATTTTGTTTCACCTCAATTTAAACAGGGTCTGTTCGACTCCTGCAAAGACGTCACTTTTCCTGGAAACAATGAGAAGGTTTTGAGTCTCCTTTGTGGTACTACCGCCGAGCTGTGCACTCCAGATAAACTCCTTGGACACATGGGAAACCCAAACAATGGATTTGCTCCATTCACTCTCGATTTTCCTGACAATCTAACTTCAAATCTTTCATGGATGAACCAAACTGTTTTTAAGTGTAACCAGCCATTTGTAGACCCACAAACAAACAGGACAGCAAGTGTTTGTAGTTGCCAAGACTGTCAGTCCTCCTGCCCTGTACGTCCTACTGTACCACCTAAAGTAAACCCTACCAAGATTCTTGGAATGGACCTTCTCTCCTTCAGCCTGCTTATAGTTTATTGTTTCTTGCTGACTTGCCTTGTAATCAGCTTTTTATACAAGTTGGTTTTGAGAAAAAGCTACCCCACAGTGCCTGATCAATCACAGCGATACAACAGCACCTACCCTCCAATATCAGGATCCTTGCCGCTAATGGTGGATTCTCGACCTGGTTGTTGTGAGCAGTTGGGCAGCAAACTAGAGTCATTTGTGACTCGATGGTTCACAAGATGGGGTGTATGGTGCAGCTCTCACCCGTTCTATGTCATTGTTGGATGTATTCTTGTTGTTGGAATTCTTGCTAGTGGATTGTTCTATTTCTCTGTCACTACTGACCCCGTGGAACTGTGGTCTGCTCCAGACAGTACGGCACGCAAACAGAAAGAGCTTTTTGATAAAAAGTTTAAGCCTTTCTATCGCACTGAGCAGCTTATAATAAGCTCAAGAAATCCTGTCCCCACAGGCTATCATCGCTATGGAGACCAAAAGTGGGTTCCCTTTGGACCAATATTTCATCTAGATTTGCTAAACCAGGTAACAGTATAACTTGTGGTGTATATCAATAATGTAGTTTATTGTACTCTAATACAATATCAGAAAGAGAATTTACATGGGTGATTTGAAAAGGAAAAAGGGGGCATTGGCATCCTGTAATGACTTAATCCTTTAACTCCCACCAGTGACTTAAACAGATTTTCTCCTTACAAGATAAGTACATACAATATCAAGCAAACAAGTGACAATAGAAAAGAGAGATATCAATAAGGCGATTGTTGGTAGATCCAGCACAAAATTATCCAGACTAAAGCATTGCTCAAATGGAGATGATGGTTTCAATTATCACATGCATTTGAACACAAACTATTATCAAAAATCATAAAGTATCATGTTGTTTGGACATGTTCAAATTCAACATGATAGTTGATGATAGTTTTTGCCATTTGAATGAGTGGATGATAGTTTTGTGTTCAGCAATTATGCTAAAAATGGGCCGAAACCTAAATAGCAAATGGTGAATGACAAATCGCCACTAAAATTTCTCAGAGTGTCTTATAGTTCATTCTCGTTATCTTGTGATAGGCTTCAGTATCTTTGATTCACAACTTCTTTACTAAAATTACTAATGCCATCGATTTTGCTGACCTCGGTGCATTTTGTTTACAATTACGCGATCTCTTTGCATAATTTTGTCAACTATCATCAATTATCATGAACTGTTTAAATGTGAACATGATAAGAAGTGATAGTGAACCAAAGTTAAAACTATCATCAGCTTTCATGACTGTTTGAACAGGGCTTAACATCACACTGTATTGATATCATAAAGAGAAATAATGTCTGGTTACCATTGGAGTTAAATGGTGTATACTTAACTCAGTTTTCTGTTTGTATTAGTATTTGCAATATTTAGACAGGCTGACATAGTTCAACTTTAAAGCTGGTTTAAGTGGGAGCCGATAATGACATGGCCAGACCACAACACTGGGAGCTACATGTACATTCCCTACTCTTTATGAGAAGTGCATGCAGCAGACTGGGCCTATGGTGTATCATCCTTATCCAGGAATACTAGAATTTCTTTGCTATAGCATAGCAAAGGTAGCAGATTCTCTTAACCACGTAAAGCCATCATTTGTAATAACAACAGATTTTACTGCTATACTCAACATTCAGAAACTGATAAAAAAAGAAAGGGATTCAACAGTCATTGTAACATTTTTATGTCTATTTTTAGGCTTTAGATCTTCAAAACGAAATTACCAACATGAGAGTTCACTATGAAGACACAAACATCACATTGCAAGATATCTGCTTCCAGCCTTTGGCCCCTCAGATTCAAGCTTGTACCATACAAAGTGTCTTTCAATATTTTCAAAACAACAAAACAAGGCTGAACAAGTGCTTAACCAGCTTGGGTTATAACTGTAAAGATAATCCACACGACTACAGGGCAGCCGACTTTCATGATCATATACTAGCTTGCACAGAGTAAGTTGTAACTATTCTTGGAGAGTAAATTGTTGTGTCAATTTGAACAAGGCCAAAATCTGAAGTCAGCACAGCTGTACCACTATTAGTATGTTGCAGGGTAGTCGTACGAAAGTGCAATAGGTCCATGATCTAAACTGTGCTGGTGGCTGAATGTAATTTTGCTTGCACAGTGAGAACAAATTTTTCCTTTATAACATATGTGGTTGCTCTCTTCAAGGCGGTTCAAGATGTTGGTATTAGATTCTTATTTTCAGTGTTTGATCAAAATTCTCCAAAATAAGCCAGCATAAATTGGTCTAACAGCTCTGTTGTCTACTGCTTTCTAATGACAACTCGCTATGTTGTCAGCCCTACGTGTAGGGATGTTTCTAGGAAAATGGAATGTGTTTATGTACAATCTGCTGGCTTTTTTCTCACCCTCCCCCCCCTCTCCACACTTTTTGTCATTCAGTTATTCATCCCACACGTCAGTCAAAAGGTGTCAGTAGGTGGTGCCTATGCCGCAGTGACCTCCTTACAGCTGAAGGGATTGCTGCCTTCCTTTTGCTACTTAACCCTTCAACTCCCATGAGTGACCAAGACAGAATTTCTCCTTACAATATCAATACAATATCAACCAGATAAGTGATGAGAATAAAGAGAAAATATCAATTTGGGGATAAGTAGTTGATCCAATACAAAATTCTCTGAACTAACATCATAAGAATTGTATGGTTGGCAGTAAGGAGAAATACAAATTTAATCTGGGAGTTAAAGGGTTTAAGTACATGTCTGGTTATTTGTCTCACATAGCACTCACTTCAGATGTGGTCTCTATCTTATTAGTATAATATAGACACAGGTGAATAGTCCTTTTCTTGCTTGCTGATTGGCTAGTTCAGAAGTGATTAGCAATTACTGTTCAACTCAAAGCAGCTGAAGAGACAAAATCTTGCATCAACTTAAATTTCAGAACACTTTTTAAGTATATTTACAGATCAAACTAAATTATTTTGGTTTCTGTGTGAGATATACTAAGAAAATTATTCACCTACATGTTAGCAAAAGTGGTGGATATTTACCCAGCTGTACTGCTGCTTGGTAAATATCCATCACTATTGACCTCTACTTGGGTGTATAATTGTTGAACAAGTGACTTCATAACCTCCTTAAATAAATGTTCTTCTTTACTTGTGTACTGACCAAATTGGATAACTGTAAACATTTTCTTACACTGCTAATATTTCCCTTTTTTAGTTCGCCCACATCAGAAAATGAACCTAAGTTGAAAGAACCATGCTTGGGAGCTTATGGTGGACCTGTGAACCCCAACATTGCATTAGGAGGCTTCCATAATGGTGCCTATCAAAATGCTACAGCCTTGATCATAACCTTCGTTGTGAATAACTTTAAAGAGAAGAGCAAGCTATCCAAAGCAATGGCATGGGAAAAACAGTTCTTAGATTTTATGCACAGATACACGCATAACAAGTCCAATAACAATCTTACTATAAGTTACTCTGCTGAGCGTAGCATTCAAGACGAGCTGGACCGTGAGAGCAACACTGATATTTTTACCATACTGGCCAGCTATATGATCATGTTTATATATATCACTATAGCTCTGGGACAGTTCAAGAGTTGTGACAGAATTTTGGTAAGCTAATATTTTCAAGGGTCCGAAACGAATTTTGTTGGATGATTGAAAATACAAAATAGAACTTACCAGTAAGATCAGTCAATAATTTGTGTATTTTTTGATTCACACATGTATCCTGTATATGTTGTCA
The DNA here is from genome assembly GCF_964200805.1 of Pocillopora damicornis. Lineage (NCBI taxonomy): Eukaryota > Metazoa > Cnidaria > Anthozoa > Scleractinia > Pocilloporidae > Pocillopora > Pocillopora damicornis. The sequence goes on from NC_142670.1 coordinate 9,927,792, forward strand.
TTACATATTAATTTTTTTTCCTGTGGTTTGAATATTCTATAGTGGATTCAATTTTGTGGGTCTTAAATTTCATGATGTTTTCTCCTCAGATTGACTCCAAATTTACCCTTGGATTCAGTGGCATCTTGGTAGTGTTATTCTCAGTTCTTTCTTCAGTTGGCTTTTGGAGTTTTGTTCGTGAGCCAGCAACTCTCATTATCATTGAAGTGGTGCCATTCCTTGTATTAGCAGTGGGTGTGGACAACATCTTCATTCTTGTGCAAGCATATCAGCGCCAGGATCAACATGCAGAAGGGGATGTACCTCATAAAATTGGGCGTGTTTTGGGTGAAGTAGCACCAAGTATGCTCTTAACCTCTTTATCGGAGTCTGTTGCATTCGCAATAGGTGAGTATTATTTAACATTGATTGTCAATGACTTTGAGATCAAACATGTCCATATTCTAAGAATTTACAATGAATTTTGAAGATTACTTGTGTTGCAGTGTACTTTATGTTTAAAATAATTCCAAAGCAATAATTCAGAGATCCATCAACTTTTTTCCAAATGGCTACTGATTGCAGCACTGATGGCTGTGGTCGTTAAAGAGGCTGTACAAAGTTAAAGCAAGCAAATGAAGTTTGAAATACATGTAGTAGTACTGGCATTAACATCTGCTTGTACTGTCCGGTTTTAATTTTGTTATGATTTTTCTCCAGGTGCAATGTCAACTATGCCAGCAGTAAGAATATTCTCACTTTATGCAGCAGCAGCTGTTTTCTTTGACTTCTTGCTCCAAGTTACAGCATTTGTGGCCCTGATGTCTTTAGATGCTAAACGCCAAGAGAACAACCGCTTGGATGTTTTGTGTTGTGTAAAGCAGCCAAAAGATGACAGCCAAGACCATATGATTTGCGTTTATACTTTCATGAAGAACTACTTTGCAGAAGTTTTACTTTCAGACTACAGTAGACCTACAGTGGTGAGGTTCTGAAGTCTTCCAGTGCTAATTGCAGGGTTTATTTTAGAAATTAACTGCAGCAAGTCCAGTGGAACCTGTTCTTCAATTTTAGGGGGCTCTTTTTCAGTTTGTTATGATGCAAATGTGGCTTGTTTGAGGATCATACATGTAGAAGTGTACATAAAACAAATAGGAAGGAAGATCACTCAAAAGTCTGCATGGAGTCTGAAGCCAGTTTAACTTAAAACCCATTTTGAACTTCAGTGTACAACTAACTTATTATGTGTCCATTTTTTCATGAACTATGCTCAGTAGTTCTGAAAAACTGTTTTGGTGTCTTGTCATGTGTACAATTTCCATTTTTTTGTTGTTGTTTTTGTTTGTGTTTTTTTTTTTAGTAAAACACCAATTTTCATTGTGATGGCATTCATGTGTAAGAGTACACACACATCTGCAATTGTAGCAAATGACTAAGACCAAATTGAAATACATTCATTTGATTACATGCGTGTGTATAACTTCACGTTATGGAAGTAATTACACATGCTTGATGTGTGTGTGAGGGTGCTGCAGTATCCACAAGTAGTATTGTAGTTTCTTTTCTTCTGTTACTGTGACATTAATTGTATACTGATGCTTGTGCACTATTGTCAATGTGACTTATACCATGTATGTCAAACTTAGACCTTTTTTTTTTTCATTATATGCTTGTAAAGATTGCCCTCTTCACTGGTCTTCTGTTTGCAAGCATTGCAGCTATCCCTCACTTAGACATTGGCCTTGATCAAGAACTTGCACTGCCCAAGGTAATGGACAAAAATGATTTTTCTTTTTCTTTTTTTTTTTTCTTTTTTCTTTTTGCTTTTGACAAGGAGCAGGTCTTGACCTCAGGAGAAAATTTAGTGTCTGACTTTAATCAAAATGGCATTTTCACTATGAAATAGCAAAAGTTTCCGGTGTCCACTTTTTGTGGATAATTTTGAAGTGATTAACAGGTAACTTCTCCCTATAATATCCATACATTCTCCAGCAAACAGGTAATGAGAAAACTCAAACTTATCAGGTAGAAGTTTGAATTTTGATCTGACACCAAATTCTTGTTACTAATTTAAAAGGAAATTTATAGCAGCTCAAAGTAGGAACTAACAATCAGAACTTAAGAGTTAAATGGTTAAAAAGGTACAGTGTATGTTTCTTTTCCCTCATAGGATTCTTACCTCTTGAACTGGTTCAGTGACATGAAAGAATATCTACATGTTGGTCCACCTGTGTATTTTGTGGTTAATGGAGGCTATGATTATGAACATCCCTCAGGACAAAACAAGATTTGTGGCTCGGCAGGCTGTGATTCCTCTTCTTTAGTACAACAAATCTACAGTGCTTCACTGATCCCTGAAGAGTAAGTTCTTTAAGATTTCTCACAGTCCATAGTAGTGCTGATTATGATCAGAATGCAGTTGATATGGGGAACTGTGGGGTTAGTTCTTTTGCAACCATGTGTAGTGTATACACATGTGTAGATGTACATGTTCAACCATATACTGAAAGTTACAGACAAATTATTGTTACTGCATGCAGTTGAGATTATTGTTGTTTTCCAGGACACAATCAGTCTTCAGCTTTTTTTTTTTTTTTTTTTGGCATTTTCCGAGTTCCACAGTATGTTCATAAAGGAATCAGTTGGAATCCGTTTTCTCATTATTATGATTATGATTATTATTATTATGATGATGATGATGATGATGAAGAATATTATTATTATTATTATTATCATTATTATTATCATTATTATTATCATTATTATTCTTTAACCAGATCCAAGATAGCTATGTCAGCATCTTCTTGGTTAGATGACTATTTCAGCTGGATTGAACCTAACAGGGAGAACTCTTGTTGTCGTATTAAGTACAAAAGGAACGAGACATGTTTCCGTACAACAGTAATGCCACCTAACTCAACTAACACAACAACTCCAGCACCTGCTGCCATCTGCTATAATGAAACAACACCTGTAGTGCCTTACGTCTTCTGTAATGCAACAGGTGAGTGCTTGCTTTCCTGCAGACATCAAAGGTTAGGTTGGTTTACATGTAAGTGATGTGGCCTGTAAGGCTGAAGTAAATTTATTCCACTCTCCAGTTCTCAGGAAAAACGCTTTTACCTCTGATAGTGCCCCTCTCTCCACCCACAAGTTTTTCAGGAATGCCAACAACCCCTTCCCCCTCCCCCCTCAATAACCCCTTCCCCCTCCCCCCTCAATAACCCCTTCCCCCTACCCCCTCCCCCTCTGCCATTTGAGCTTTTAAAGGTTGGTCTGTTCAAATTCCTGCCCTGCTGAGCCAAGTTTGTGTTCTAAAATGCCCAACCAAGTGCCAGATTGAATGGTCCATGTTTTGTAAGAGGCAAAATCAGTAACCATGACTTCTTGCATATTCAGCAAGCTTTAAAAACCCAGATGTTGTAAACCTTTTCTTCTGAGCCATTTACTCATGAAAGTGGAAAGGAAATGATTACCGACTAAATATTCTCTTGATTGATTAACAAATTCTCCTGATCAGCATTAGAGTAAATGTATAGAAAACAGTATGGAGAATATGCATACTGGTGTTAGGGTGTAAAGGGTGAACATAAACATTCAGCACCAGTCTTTCTTAACCCTTTACACCCTAACATCAGTGTGTATATTCTCCATACTGTTCTTTACACATTTCTTAACTTGATGACAAGAAGAATTTGTTTAACAATCAAGAGCTTCTTTAGTTGGTGATCATTTCCTTTATTCTCATGACCTTAATGTGTGACTCAGGGATGGTATTTTAGGTTTCTTACTTTCTTTCTGTTCCTGTTCTTTCTTTTTTTTTTTTAGTTGATGATGACCTGTGCAAACCATGCCTGAATTTAAGCCAAAAGGGTCAGAGACCAACCCCAAAGCAGTTTGATAAGTTCCTGCCATTTTATCTCAAGGACAACCCAGAGACAAAATGCACCAAAGGGTAAGGAATTCAAGCTCACCTTAAAATGATGTAAATGGCACCAAGGTTGCTGGCAGCCATTGAAGAAGAAATCTACTGTACCTGTACTGTAATCTAGTATTGTCATCTGAGGTGATAATGTAAATTGGCCAACGTAAAAAGCTTCAAAGCTGACATTTGAGCATCCAGTTGGTTCAACTGGTTAAATAGTCAAACTAGCTAAAACAGTTAAACTTCACCAATTGCACGATGTGTCTCAGTTGGTCGAAGAATTGAAGAAACTCCAGGGGGTGGTGGGGTAGGAAAAGGGAAGAGGTGCCTTTGTGTTTAAAATTCTAGTTATGTTAGTCTTCTTGGGCTTTAAACTAAGGCACCACATTAGGAAAAGTTACTGGCGTTTCCTATTATGTTATTTATCTGTTGGTTGAAAAGAAAATTGTACGAATTACGTCTGGTTCTGTAGCCCCTCGAATTTTGAAAAAAAAAATATCCCTTGATCATATTTAGAGAGATCTATTCTCATCAGTAAGACTCCCCTCCCCCCCTCAGAAAAAAATATTTTGCCATAAAACAAAGCATAAATAACTATGCGGTAAACTTTTACCTGATATGTACTGTTGTAATTTCCTTTCCAGTGGTCATGCAGCATATGGCGACGCTCTCCTGTTTGGTGACAAAAGTGATAAGTACCCTATTCAAGGTGAGTATGCATTGTATATCTGTATGTTTTGTGGTAATTCTTGCGTCAGAATACACTATTTCACTCCCAAGCCTTGCTGGCAGATTGGTTAATTTTTAAGAGGAAAGAGGAAAGTTGAACCAAAACACTGAAATAAAAAGAATATAACCACATGACAACAAAAAGAGAGGCAAAGGTTCGTTTGATCTAAAGATCAATTCTCCTCACGGTTTTCTGTTTAATTCTTACAATTTTACCTCTGAGAATTTGGGGTTGAATAACACATAATCCCCTCGTTGATATTGCTGTGCCTTCTCCTCGCCTTTTTTGGTAAAAATGAACTGATGTTCCTTCTGATAGTGAATTATTCATACAGTGAGCGTTATTTGCTTGGCCATTTTAAGCTGGTAATAATCGAAAGATTGATCAGTGGTAAATAAATGATCACACTATGACATTGACGATCGACTTTTGTCTTAAAAAAATGATATGAGGACAGAATTTCTTTTCATGGTATTAGGGAAAAGGAATTCACGTAAATTCAGATGATCTGGGCAATTTCGATATTTGGTAATTCGATGTAGCTGTGACAAGACGTTAACTACTGCCACAGTGAAGTTTTCGAAATCTTGAAAGAATCGTCTGAATGGAAGTGCTTTGCGAATGAAATTTAATGATGTACTCCATTTAAAGAGTAACCACAATTTTACATTAGACACTCAAACTTTTTCATATCCAGAAGCACATGGAAAAAAAATTTTATGTTCGGAGGCGCGAGCCAGCGGAGACCATAAGCTTCCAAAATGAAAAAAAATAATATAATAAAATAAAAATTAAAAAAAAAAGAAAAGTGAACTACGAATCAATTATCGATATGTTCTTTCCTCGGTTTTTTTTTTCCAGCCTCTTACTTTATGTCCTACCACAAAATCCTTAAAACTTCACCAGAGTACACAGCAGCTTTGAAGAGCGCTCGTGAAATTGCGAAAAACATCTCGAAGACACTTGGCGTGGAAGTGTTCCCATACAGGTAAGAAAATACACCTAGTAGAAAGGGCCCAGTTTAAATATCATAAATTTGATGAAACACCGTCCTAGATTAATCGCTGCGAATGGAAGCAAAATTTAAGAAAGAATGAGAGCTGCTCTTAAACAGAAGCTTGTGGCGTTTATTGGGAGGGTTTAAGGAAGTTAAGTATAGAGGAATGGTTCACCAATACTTATCCCACTTTTTACGGGCTAAACATAGCCGAGCATGACAGCCGTCCCTTGTATAAATGCTGCATCTGAGACGTTGTTAATCAATAATTTCCGCGGCTTGACGAGACCAAACAACACCTTCCTAGGATATTGCCCCTATTCCATAGGATATTGTCGCTTGTATCTTCTTTGTACTGCTTAGCATGGGACGCTAAAGAACCCACGCGCTTATCGCAAAGAGTAGGGAATATATCTCCAGGTGTTGTAGTGTGTACTTGCTAGTTATACAGGCCCACATTTAAACCAGTCTTAAAGCTGAACTGGGCCAGCCTGTCTTAACACGCAAATGAATTTATAAACTGTTTATTTATTTACCTTTATTTCAGTGTATTCTACGTTTTCTACGAACAATACCTTACGGTTGCGAATGACACTTGGGAAAATCTTTTGTATTGTGCAGGTCAGTTTATTTAAAAAGTAAGATTTGGGCAAATCCTAAGTCGCCATTTTAAAGTAAATTTGAATTGATTTTCCACGAAAACCTCGAGCAATATGATCGTTATTCCAGGAGGTTCTTAACTGCAGATAACGTTGAGTGATCATGTTAATTCTACACGCCACTTGATGCCGTCAAATATTGATATTATAATAACGCAAAACTGCAAAGCAAACTGCCTAAAGCGTGGGAAAACGCGGGTAACCAAGTCGTGATTGGTTTTAGTTTTGTATCTGATGGTTCAGAGAGTGGTGTGAGTTTTTTGGACCAATAAAGTGTTGATTTTGACTACAGTCAAACGAGACATTCAATGGAAAAGGTTATTTGGGATGAGTCAGTCAGTCTTCTAGTATACGCATTCTGACATAATCTTAACATGTGCACCCTGAAACTAGGGGTTTTACAAAAAGAACCTGTGCTTAGCCAGATACCAACACCACTAGAATATTACATTTGTCATTGTTTTTTTTAGCTGCCATCTTTGTGGTGACCTTCCTTCTCTTGGGATTCAATCTGAGCATAGCGTTGATAGTAACCTTTACAGTGGCTATCATCATTGTCAATTTGATGGGTCTGATGTACATATGGAATATTTCTCTAAATGCCGTCTCGCTTGTCAATCTTGTAATGGTATGTATGATGATCTGGGGGTTAATGTTTAAATACAGCGGTTAAACGTTAGACGTGCGCAAATGGGCCAATGTCAGCCAGACGCATGCCAATACCCGCGCAAAACTTAAAACGAAAATTATTGAAAGAAAGGTTTTCACGCAAAATTTACGAAAATAAATTGCAACGTTGGTACAAATCTTCAGAAGCATTACATTAATTTCAAAAGGTGACTTGACGGTTTGGGCTAAAAATACGGTATCTGTGATATTAGGAGGCATTATTACGAATATGCAAGGTCCTATTGTTAGTTCATGTGATACTTGTACTTTGCTCAAAAGTGAAGTAGTGAAGCAGTGATAAAACCCAAAAATAAAAATTCTTGATATCAGACCATCTCGGTGATAGTTAGTTTTGTTTGGACGAAGTGTGTTTTGTTTTACCATATACTGGATGACAAACCATAGTCTCTCACAACTTATATGATAACCCAGACAATTATGTTTTCCTCGCAGGCTGTTGGTATTTCAGTAGAGTTCTGCTCCCACATTGCGCGGGCTTTTACCGTCAATGCACAACCATCAAGAGTAGAAAGAGCCAAAGAAGCTCTAGCAAAAATGGGCAGCTCAGTAAGTCAGTTATGGTTTGCATAACTTTGTAACATCTTCATTTAAGCCAACCTAAACACAGAGCCGGTTGAATACACGAGGTCTATCCCAAATCATGGTTTTACGCAATCAGTGCCCCTCAGGCTTTCTATAGAAGAGGGTTATTTAATCAAATAAATGTCTTCCCTCTTTTAGCTTAAGGCGCTCTTAACACTGTTCACAAGGGATAAATGTTCAAATAAAGGGTTCAGCTAAATTGAAAATTAATTGGGACGCGTTTTTTACAAAACAATGGCTCAATTTTGTTTAAATAATCAGACCATAGTATATATAATTATGCAGATAGCTTTGTAGCTGTAGAATGCAACTTGCAAAGTAAAACAGGTATGCCTATTCTTCACGGCCTAGTTTCCTGTTGAGCAACTTTATGTCCTTCAGACGATTACCCGTTATTTCCCCATTTCTTAATATGTAACAGGCCATTTTTATCGATGCACATACAGTATGCACATTGTACTTAACACAGTTTGTTGTTAAATCATGGGTAACTGTCCTAAACGCTCTCAAAAGAAAAAAAATGACGTGTACCGAAAATGCTTGGAAACATTTAGCTGACCAAGTCGTAACCGAGTCACGTTTAGCATCCGATTGGTTGAGAGAGTTTAGCGAGTATCCTACTGACCAATCACAGGGCGTAGTTAAGCAAGAGCAATGCAAACCTGGATTCCTTCTGACAGTCACCTTCGGTTTTGTGGCAGCCAGCCTTAGTGACCAGGCCTTGGAGATTTGACAGCTTGCACGTGAATTGCATATATTATCGTATATTGAAATGTAATTTTGAAATAACCAGCACCAACCTTACTTTGCCGTGGCTTTTTTTTTTTTTTTGTACAGGTTTTGAGTGGAATTACATTAACAAAGTTTTCTGGGATCTTAGTGCTTTACTTTTCCAAATCTCAAATATTTCAGGTGAGCATTTCTTGTATCTCGCGAATAAAACTCTTGCAATGTCTATCGCGTGAATGACATAATAAGCTCTTCCCTACATGCTCAATTCCTCAACTTCAACGAAGGTAAGCTTAAAGCACAACTAAAACATCTCTATTGTTAATTTTTTGCGTGTGGCCTCGTGTTGAAAGTGAGGATGCCCTGACGCTACTGAGGAATGTAACGATAAAACACCCTCCTACAGTAAATGGCGGCTAAAAGTTAAACTACTAAGGATCAGGATGGGGATACCTGTTGTATCCGAGCAAGGGGCTGGTCAAGAAAATGCTTGACAATAAATTTCAGTAGATCAGCCAATTAAAACGAACTAAAAAGCGAAAAAATCAAATCAAAACCAAAAAATACAGCAAAAAGTTCAAACGAAACATCATGGGAACCGACTGAACTTGTAACAACCACATTAGAGACACATTTAGAAGTTTGAAAGTCTTGATACTTTTTTTAAAGCTTTCTCTTACTAACAGAAGTAGAAACACAGATTAACCCATCATTACAGAGCCCCTTATTAAATAGTGTGAAAAAAAAATATTATTTATCAAGCGTATCATCGTTTTTTATAACCTCCACTGGCATGGAGGTAAAGCAGTTGGCTTTTTATAAGCGTAGTTGAGAAGTAAAACACGTAACTACTGAAAAACAAATCCAGTTGGTGCTCAAAGCATATTCGAAACTAGGACTTCATGATGCGAGCTCGATTTTCTCACTAATCGACCTCGCACTCCTTCTCAAATGCTAAGTTTATAACAACTTTTAATGTTTTTCCACCCACGCAAGCAGTTTGTAATACTTAGAACATTTACCATCCCAAGTAAGTATTGGTGAATTTTGAACATTCTAAATCGACCGATAATATGACACTGAAATCCCCACGAGAGTTAATTATTTAATTTACAGCTGGTTTTTTAACTAGAAAAGTGTAAAGGAACATGACTTCTTACCTTCTTATTACTCAAAGTACAAGAGTGTTTGTTATTTAAAGAAAGTTTACTCCACAAATGTGTTAACTTAGGAATAAAAGATTTATGATCAAAGCTCTAAAAATTAAAGGAGTGTTGAACAAGATTGAAACTCGTATTCCCCAGGTCCCAATAAGATTTTTTACGTGTATTCTCTAGAATCGATAATCTTACAGCGTTTCACTGCCACGTTTTAATTTTGTAGAGGATTTTCCTCGATTAGCTGGGTAAAAGTGTGTGAGTTGTGTTGACCTAACATGTTTGCAACATCTGTATTTCTTCTCTCTGCCTTTTTTAAAAAAGCTACTTTAGATCTTTTTTGTTGGTGTCCATACGTATACATTGCCAATATCCATACGTCATCTTCGTGACACTATTTGACGTGTAATTCTCAATATTGATCAGTGCATGGCCTCGATGTTACTGCGAGATGTCTCAGTCGTGAATGGTGCATTTTAATGTTGAATTGAATTAAATCAGTTCTCCTTTTTATTTACTTATTTTTTCAGGTTTTCTACTTCCGTATGTATGTTGGCATTGTAATACTGGGTGCTCTTCACGGGCTGTTACTCCTTCCTGTTTTGTTAAGTTACGTTGGCCCAGCTCCCCGAAAAGTTCCTCCCACAACGACTTCGTCCGATCACACTTCGGCCGTTTCCGAGCGCACGCCCCTAATCAAGGCGTAACTAAGCGTCAATGTAAAATAAATTCTAACCTTAACTTTAACCTTTTTCCGCCCAGGTATTCTACTTTCGCATGTATCTCGGCGTTGTTTTGATCGGCGCGCTGCATGGTCTCGTGTTTCTTCCTGTACTTCTGAGTTACGTGGGTCCGATGACTTTGAAGGCAGTGACGGTGCTGGAATGCGAGTCATCGTTAAGGCCTCATTTCTTAGAGGGCACAACGGATGATGAAAGGAGACCATTGCTCCACTCCGATCGCAGTGGAATCCAGTGACCTTGGACTGTTTAATAGAAATTGTCATTGCACATGATATTTTGTCTTTTTATGTTATATTTTAAACCTATTGTAATAACGCAAAATTAATTTATGAATAAGGAAAAAAGTGGCAAATTAATACTGATCCTAAAGCGAAGAAGCTTTTGAAAGCTGTGTTTTGTTAGTGGTGTTTGTTGCATTTGATAAGGAAAATAAAGTTCCTAGCCTTCTACTTCTGTTGTTTCTCTTTCCACGAACTTGCTTAAAAACAGTCGAACGAAGGGAATGAAACAAATCTTTTGGCGCTGCTCACGTTTTTTTGTTTTGTTTTTGTTTTATTTCTTTGTCCCTTTTTTTTTCTCTCTCCACTGGATTTAGTGGTAAAAATTATGTTGTTGATGCCCTGTTTTTTTTTAAGGATCGTAACCCGTTAACTCCCAAGATATGATATCAATTTGGAGAATTTGGTATTGGATCAACTAATAATCCCCTAATTGACATTTTACTGTATTCTCGTCACTTCTATGCATGATATTGTAAGGAGAAATTCTCTCTTGGTCTCTCGTGGGGGTTCGTTTGTTTCACTGCAAGGAGCGTGAAGGATGGGAGAGTCAGTTAAAGAGATTAAGTTGGTCAGCGGTGTTAGACTACGTATTCGAATCAACACGACTATCGACGGGCATGCATGAGAGGACCAGTTCTTGTCGACCGTGTGCCAATTTCCCGTGCGTTGAGAATCCGCTTCTTCTCCAGCCCGGAGAGATACACTGTTTCAGGTCAGGCATTTGTGTTCATCCTTTTTGCTTAAAAAGTTCGTAGGGGGATGGGGCACAAGTTCCTTCGGACCCCTATTCCTACGGAAATAATTTACGCTGTCGCTGTTTTAACTAGCAAGGTTTGGTTATACTGGTCATCCTCACCGAGCTTCCTAACTTTTTGTGTCTGGTTAACGGTCTTTTAAAATCAAAGGACTCATACTCCGCGCCGCCTTGAGCGCTTGGCTCCGGTCGACTGCAAAACGCTAAAAGATACGCCTCTTCTGCGGGCTAGATTTAAAATCGCCTTAAATCTAATTTTTATTCGCACCTCTGCTTCAACGTAGCTGGATTGCGCAGAGACAGCGTTCTCCTTACACCGGTCTGTTCCAAGTTTGTCCTTAGTTCAATTATTTTTCTACCAATTTTTTTTCTCAGGTTATTTTCACCCTTAAAAGCCAACACTCCAAGTTCGAATTGGAAGTGCCACTTTCTAAAAACTGTTTGAATTCCAAATCTTGCATGTCACCTCGTTATAAGTTGGCCCACGAGTTTAACGAAAAGTTCAGTCTTCTGTCACAGACAGCTTACAGTTCAGGCATTTACCCTCTAACTCCCATGAGTGACCAAGACAGAATTTCTCCTTACAATATCAAGACAATATCAAGAAGATAAGTAAGGAGAATAAAGCAAACTATCAATCAGGGGATCATTGGTTGATCCAAACCTAAATTCTCCTCACTAATATCATAAGAATTGTATGGGAGACAGAAAGGAGAATTGCCTATGAGATCTTGGGAGTGGAAGGGTTAACGAATAAGACGGAAGCGCGCGCTATTCAAAGTGATGGGATATGACCCATAAAATTTGCCAGAAATTTTCTTCATTTTGTTATTGACTTACCCCTCCCTTCCAACGAAATTTCAAATGACTTGCCTCATTTTTGACATTCAAATGCTTCTTTATTGAACTTACGAAATAGGCTAGGTAAACAACTAAATAGGAGTGACTAAATATATCACTAGGTTTCAGCTTTGTCGCACATTCTGAGCTTCTATTGATGCTGTGTATGATACACAAGTATCAGTAGTGGCAGTAACAACAAAACATTGAAACAAAACTCTTTAACCTCTCGTTATACCATTGCGCGAATAGTTTTATCAGCCTATCTAAAATGCATCGTGATGCTTTAACAATAAGCACAATTTATAGCATTCAAACGTAAAAGAAAAATCTGATGAAATATTGTTAAGCACAAAATTATATCCCGGCCATAAAGGTAAAAATCTGTCATTTTAAGTCCCGGAAAACAATGTTTCTGATACAGAGGAAAAACTTTGATAAGCAATGACTAAGTAAAAATGCTCAAAATGTTTATCACATTCTCCATTTGATATAAACTAAGATATTCGAGCAATCAGACTACGGATTATTCTCAAACATCTATGGATATGTTTCTAATAGCTTTATATCACTCATCAGCCAAAAACCGATCGAGAGAAAAATCTGTACAAAAAATCTTTGGAAATAGTCTTAAAGACGCCTCCACTTTGACGTTAATGTGACGCCCAAATCTTGTCTATAGTTAACAGTTTCATCCATGTTAGACTAAAAAAATATAACTTACTTGAAATATAAATTTCATGAAAATCAGTTTAAGTAAGATATCAAGGATCAAAACACTTGAAAGTCCTTTTCCTTTAGAGTATCCAAAATCCTTCAAGCTCGTAAGAACAGTTCAGACTTCAGACGGGTGACAAGTCAAGTTTTGAAACAATAGATATCATTAAGGACTCTCGTTGATTTTGTCTTTGGCCATCTGTTGATTCTCCCTGCTTTAAGGAGAAGACTCTTGACAAAGATTTCATCGGTAGCTTATTGGTTTCTGGTCCAAATATCACCGTTGACTTCCGCGGGCTTGGTCCTTGACCTGATACAGTTCCAATGCTCACTGCCTCAGCTGAAAAATAGGAGTTAAAATTCAAGAAGGATCGTTGAGTTGCCATAGGATGTTTCCCTTGGCTATGCAAAATAAAATCTACTTTTTTTCGTTCATATCAAGGTTCTCATCGTAAATGTGTTGCAGCGATTGCATTGCACCTCAATTTGCTCGAGCAACGAAAAATTCCTAATTGCTAAAGCAAAATAACATAAAACAGCTATAATTTTGATTTAAGTCACTTGGTATTCAATAAATGTAATAAACAGAGTAATTACATTGTTCGAAGTCTGAATTTCCTTGAAATCCAGGCTGACGTCATCACCAATGAGTACAAATGGTGCCCAGTACTGCACCTTCTTGAACATTTCACTTTCTTTCAAACACTTCATGGCCTGCTGGAGAGCTTCACTTGCCTTCTTGCCTTTAGAAAGTGCATCGTAGAAGAAACTCATGAACTCCAGGGTTCCCTCGTCATCAATCGCTCATAAGGTTACCACAACAGATCTAGCACTGGCACCCAAAAATGCCCGCGCGATGCCAACCACACCCTCGGCCATAACCTCCCCACGAGCGGTGTAACAGCAACTTAGTACAACCAGTCGAGCCCGCAGCCCAGCTTCTAGGACATCTTTCATAGTCATTAGATAGTCTTTCTCTTCTGGCTGAGAGTTTTTCCTTGTAGTGTTTGGTGCCAAGATGACTTCTCCAGTTTCCATTTTACCGTGCGCTGCAATGTGAACTAACGCCACTGATGACATTCGTTTTAACACCTTTTCTTTTGTTGCCATTTCTCCAATGAGAGGGGAATGTTTGAGGATGCGTCCGATCATCTCCACTTCTTTTCTTGCTCCCGGAAGTTGCACCAAAAGTCCTCGCTGATAGATAATATGTTTGAAACATGGGTCGCCAACAAGTAATGCACCACTTTTCATGTGGAATTCAGCTGGGCAATCATGAATTAGTTGCAACGTCGTCAGAGACGGAAGCACACGAATACTGAAAGAATCACTGAGATATGATGACTTCGAGTCCTCCAATGCTGCATAAGGTACAAGGCAAAGTGGCCCCTCAGGAACAAAAGTTATCTCGTTGCCTTTGATCAGATCAGCAATAGGGGTAACGATGATGTCATGAAGCTTCTGTAGAGCCCTTGATTGTGAGCACCTCACATCAACTCGGATCACATCGTTGGCAACTTCCTCCTCTTTTGGCGAGCCAGGTGAAGGATTTTCGCATGAAGCAGCATCTCTTCTGCCAATCTCCTTAAGGGCAGTTTGGTTCTGTAACTGGATGAAAAATTCCAATTCATTCTCATATTTATAATTGTTCACATGTAATTTTCTCATCTGAATATTATCTTCAGAGAGAAAAACCCAGAAGTGAACGCACGGTCCATTGAGAGCCATGAAAACTGTATTTGATGGAACAGAACTCAGGGAAAGGCACGAACCGCTGTTCCTTAAAGTATAATCAGGCCGATATCTTGTGTCCATAAGATCTCTTAGAGCTTGAGCACGTCCTTTTTCTGCGGCAAGAAGAGCGTTCACAACTCTACCTTGAATGAGACTTATACGCCACAAACCTTTGTATGCACTTTGGTGCTGATTACGATAAGAAATCTTCCACTGATCGTTAAATTGAAGACTGGCCGTGATATCATCATACACCTCTACACTCGAGTTAAAGTAGATGAAGGCCCTCATGGGATCTCCTTGGCACTCGAAACTTATTCCGAGAGAACCGAGTGAGCACGCTTCTCCAGTCATGTCCCCTACTTCTTTGGATATTTCTAGGTAACGTTGATACAACTCGATTGCCCTTTTAAACTTTTTTTGACTGAGAAGAATGGTGCCGAGAAGGTGATAACTTATTCCCTCTCCAGTCTTGTCTCCCACCTCTTTAGAAATTTCTAGAGAACGGTTCTGGTACTCGATTGCTGTTTGGAACTGTCGTAGGCTTTCGTAAACGTACCCGAGATTGCCATAATTTCGTCCCTCTCCCGCTTTGTCTCCCACTTCTTTGGCAATTTTTAGATCACGTTGATGGTGCTCGATTGCTGTTTTGAACTGTCTTAGAGCATGATAAGCCTTGCCGAGATTGCCATAACCTCGTCCCTCTCCCGCTTTGTCTCCCACTTCCTTAGCAATTTCTAGATGACACTGATGGTACTCGATTGCTGTTTGGAACTGTCCTAGACCATGATAAGCGTTGCCGAGATTGCCATAACTTCGTCCCTCTCCCGCTTTGTCTCCCACTTCTTTAGCAATTTCTAGACGACGTTGATGGTACTCGATTGCTGTTTGGAACTGTCCTAGACCATGATAAGCGTTGCCGAGATTGCCATAACCTTGTCCCTCTCCCGCTTTGTCTCCCACTTCTTTAGCAATTTCTAGATGACGTTGATGGTACTCGATTGCTGTTTGGAACTGTCCTAGACCAACATAAGCGTTGCCGAGATTGCCATAACTTCGTCCCTCTCCCACTTTGTCTCTCACTCCTTTAGCAATTTGTAGATGACGTTGATGGTACTCGATTGCTGTTTGGAACTGTCCTAGACGATGATAAGCGTTGCCGAGATTGCCATAACTTCGTCCCTCTCCCGCTTTGTCTCCCACTTCTTTAGCAATTTCTAGACGACGCTGATGGTACTCGATTGCTGTTTGGAACTGTCCTAGACCATCATAAGCGTTGCCCAGATTGCCATAAGTTCCTCCCTCTCCCGCTTTGTCTCCCACTTCTTTAGCAATTTCTAGATCATGTTGATGGTACTCGATTGCTGTTTGGAACTGTCCTAGACGATGATAAGCGTTGCCAAGATTGCCATAACTTCGTCCCTCTCCTGCTTTGTCTCCCACCTCTTTAGCAATTTCTAGATGACGTTGATGGTACTCGATTGCTGTTTGGAACTGTCCTAGACCATGATAAGCGTTGCCGAGATTGCCATAACCTCCTCCCTCTCCCGCTTTGTCTCCCGCTTCTTTAGCAATTTCTAGATGACACTGATAGTACTCGTGTGCTGTTTGGAACTGTCCTAGACCAACATAAGCGTTGCCGAGATTGCAATAACCTCCTCCCTCTCCCGCTTTGTCTCCCTCTTCTTTAGCAATTTGTAGATGACGTTGATGGTACTCGATTGCTGTTTGGAACTGTCCTAGACCATGATAAGCGTTGCCGAGATTGCTATAACTTCGTCCCTCTCCCACTTTGTCTCCCACTTCCTTAGCAATTTGTAGACGACATTGATGGTACGCGATTGCTGTTTGGAACTGTCCTAGACCATCATAAGCGTTGCTGAGACTGCTATAACTTCGTCCCTCTCCCGCTTTGTCTCCCACTTCTTTAGCAATTTGTAGATGACGTTGATGGTACTCAATTGCTGTTTGGAACTGTCCTAGACCAACATAAGCGTTGCCCAGATTGCAATAACTTTGTCCCTCTCCCGCTTTGTCTCCCACTTCTTTAGCAATTTGTAGATGACGTTGATGGTACTCGATTGCTATTTGGAACTGTCCTAGACCATGATAAGCGTCGCTGAGATTGCCATAAGTTCGTCCCTCTCCCGCTTTGTCTCCCACTTCTTTAGCAATTTCTAGACGACGTTGATGGTACTCGATTGCTGTTTGGAACTGTCCTAGACCATGATAAGCGTTGCCCAGATTGCCATAACTTCCTCCCTCTCCCACTTTGTCTCCCACTTCTTTAGCAATTTCTATATGACGTTGATGGTACTCGATTGCTGTTTGGAACTGTCCTAGACCATGATAAGCGTTGCCGAGATTGCCATAACCTCTTCCCTCTCCGGCTTTGTCTCCCACTTCTTTCGCAATTTCTAGATGACGGTGATGGTACTCGATTGCTGTTTGGAACTGTCCTAGACGATGATAAGCGTTGCCCAGATTGCCATAACTTCGTCTCTCTCCCGCTTTGTCTCCCACTTCTTTAGCAATTTCTAGATGACTTTGATGGTACTCGATTGCTGTTTGGAACTGTCCTAGATGATGATAAACGTTGCCCAGATTGCCATAACTTCGTCTCTCTCCCGCTTTGTCTCCCACTTCTTTAGCAATTTCTAGATCACGTTGATGGTACTCGATTGCTGTTTGGAACTGTCCTAGACCATCATAAGCGTTGCCCAGATTGCCATAAGTTCCTCCCTCTCCCGCTTTGTCTCCCACTTCTTTAGCAATTTCTAGATCACGTTGATGGTACTCGATTGCTGTTTGGAACTGTCCTAGACGATGATAAGCGTTGCCGAGATTGCCATAACCTCCTCCCTCTCCCGCTTTGTCTCCCACTTCTTTAGCAATTTCTAGATGACGTTGATGGTACTTGATTACTGTTTGGAACTGTCCTAGACCATGATAAGCGTTGCCCAGATTGCCATAACTTCGTCCCTCTCCCGCTTTGTCTCCCACCTCTTTAGCAATTTGTAGATGACGTTGATGGTATTTGATTGCCTTTTTGAACTCTCCTAGACCATGATAAATGGTGCCGATATTGCAATAACTGATCATCATCACGTTTAGTCCATTATTAGATCTGTTCAGTAGATGAAGCAGACCTTCGCCATTCTTGTCAATCTTAAAATTCGTCAAGGATACAGATGTCATGATTTTAACAATAATTAGAATATCAGGTAGGACCTTAAACATTGGACGTGGCTGTCTTATAAAGTTTTGCTTCTTAAATGATACGCTTATTCATAAAGTGAATATTAATATAAACCTTAACGAGCTTTCAAAGGTAATTATTTGTTTAGATTCTACCTTTTTCCCTTCTTTTAATTCAGATTTCATGAAATAATCAAAAGAGCTCCTGAGAATAATATCATATTCGCTTGTTATAATTGCTAAAGGCGTCACTTAATAATTATCCATGGGCGCGCGTAAATGTGGAATTTTTTTCGAGTGTTCAACTACATAGACACGAGTGAGGTATCGAGTTAAACACGAGAAGAGAAATTCTATATCTTCAAGTAACTATGTATTATTTTCTATTACATGAGTGCAACAGCCCTTTACTGAGGGAAAAGTCGACTTAATTAATAAATAAAAAAAGAAACAGCATATAGTTTCTGAAGGAAAGTCATTGCGTGCTTTGACGACAAGGCTCAGGGTGAAGAATGGGCTGACTCGTTGCAAAAACAAACAATCAGCGTAATCTTTTAATTTACAAAACTCTCAGCTATTGGCTATTTCCTTACCGACAGAAGAAATCTTTTTGAGCACCCGGTCAAATAGGCCTGGGGCAAGTCTTCCAGTCCTCGATTATCGCTCTCAACCGCGAGAACTTTCGTTTTTTTTCGTATTTTGTTTGTTCCCCTTTCTAGGAAATTATGAACGTCATTGTCTGTACGCGATACAAATTTTTCAATGTTTTTGTAGTCGTAATCCGGTAGCATCAACAAATGACCATGGATTGAGAATGGTAAAGCCTTGGCAACTCATTCATCAGCATGACTAAAACTGCGAAAGGGGAGAGACAAGTGACGAGTCAGCAGCTGATTCGCGATATCAAACACACATGAATAAAATTGTGAAGTTTATATGAAATAATTCATATTTTGTACTGCGGTTGTAGATGAAAGTGAAATGTGATCATCGCAGTAAATTTTCCAATTTAAGCAATTGGAAAGAAGAAGCCTGAAAAAAATCAGGGCTTCAACGGGATTCGAACCCGTGACCTCCGCGATACCGGTGCGATGCTCTACCAACTGAGCTATGAAGCCACACATTGGGAGCGAGGTCAATTTATTGAGTTCATATCTTCCCGTGCAGTGAAATCATGTGAAGTTTATATGAAATAATTCATATTTTGTACTGCGGTTGTAGATGAAAGCCCTGATTTTTTTCAGGCTTCTTCTTTCCAATTGCTTAAATTGGAAAATTTACTGCGATGATCACATTTCACTTTCATCTACAACCGCTTCCAATTGCTTAAATTGGAAAATTTACTGCGATGATCACATTTCACTTTCATCTACAACCGCAGTACAAAATATGAATTATTTCATATAAACTTCACATGATTTCACTGCACGGGAAGATATGAACTCAATAAATTGACCTCGCTCCCAATGTGTGGCTTCATAGCTCAGTTGGTAGAGCATCGCACCGGTATCGCGGAGGTCACGGGTTCGAATCCCGTTGAAGCCCTGATTTTTTTCAGGCTTCTTCTTTCCAATTGCTTAAATTGGAAAATTTACTGCGATGATCACATTTCACTTTCATGAATAAAATTGTTGTATGCTTTATGTATTGCTATGGCTTTTCTAGGAGCTGAAAATTCTTGCATAACACCCCGCAGTTTATATGATAAAAAGAAACACTGCTGGCTTTTTGTCTAGATGAATCTGATCGGAAGGTATTGATTTTCTTTGAAATATTTCCCGCATTGCATCTCTTATCTCGCATGAAATTCTCGTCAAAGGATACGGCCAATCCCTTTTGCAACCAGGGGTCAATTCAATAGAACTTTTACACTTGTATTTTACACGTTGGACCGTTGCTTTTACAAGCGCGCAAAAAATCCAATTCAATAACTGTCTTTACAAGCCAAAGTTACAAGTGTCCGACTTGTAGTTACAGGTGTAGAGCTACACGTGTAGAATGTGAAATTAGGTCAGTTCAATAAAACGTTTTACAGGAGTCCAACTTGTTTTTGGCCTGCGGTCCACTTATAAAATACAAGAGCAAATTACAAGTCATAAGTCACTTGTAAACTTTGAGAGCAAATTGTTGTTGGCCTCATTTAAAGAGATAGCATGTCATCTTCGAGTGAAGAAGAAATAGATGAACTTTTGAGAAATAGAATAAGACGACAGCCGAGGAATTTTGAGGAAAGACGGCTTTTAGACGTAGAAAATCCACGCGAATTTCGACAGAAGTTTCGTCTCCCAGTCGATGCATTCGAACATTTACTGGCAGCAGTGGGTCCGCAATTGGAACACAGAACACGGCGCAACAGAGCGTTGACGGCGAGACAACAATTTTTAGTATTTCTCCACTTCCTTGGTACGAACTCGTTTTACCATGTGATGCATTCGTGCCATGGAATTTCAACATCAACGGTTTGGAATGTCATAGACCGCGTTACGCCGGCAATACTAAGTTTACGGCGAGAACTTGTTTGTTGGCTCAAGCA
Organism: Pocillopora damicornis; assembly: GCF_964200805.1. Classification (NCBI taxonomy): domain Eukaryota; kingdom Metazoa; phylum Cnidaria; class Anthozoa; order Scleractinia; family Pocilloporidae; genus Pocillopora; species Pocillopora damicornis. The sequence continues at coordinate 9,948,040 of NC_142670.1, forward strand.
GCCCCTTCGAATCGCTTCAAAGTTTCATGATATAGCTGGGTTTCCTTGTGTTGCTGGTTGCGTGGATGGAACCCATGTTCTGGTAAATCCCCCGGCTGGTGATGAAGATGCATACGTGAATCGGCATCATACGAAATCCCTCAATGTGGCCATGGTTTGCGGCCCAGATTACTTAATATTTTTCTGTAGCAGCCGAAGAGAGTACTCTGTGGACTGCATTTAAAGAAAATGCTCAGAGGCCATTCCCTGGAGCAGTAATTCTAGGCGACTCTGCCTACTCGTGCAACAGCTGGCTGATTCCTCCTTTCAGGGGAGATGTAGAAGGTGCTCGCCTCAGGTTTAATGAGGCGCACAAGAAAACCAGAAGCACCATAGAGAGAGCCAATGGTGTTATAAAAAAAAGATTCTACACTCTACAAAAAGGCTTAAGAGTCAGAAGTATGGAACGAGCTGCTGAACTCATCCAGTGTGCAGCCATACTACACAACATTTGCATACTATTTAACGATGATGGTGCTGATCTTTTGGATGACGAAGATCTGGAAATTGATGAAGGGGAGTCTGCCGAGCAAGACGAGGGGCAGGAGGACAGACGACAAGAGCTCTTGGCGCATTTTCTTTGAATTAAAGTGAGACAATGTCGATCGATGTGAAATCAAATTGTTAAGGGCCTTAAAAACATTTAGTTTACATTTCTTATTCGATCTTCATTATTTGCAGATATTGTATTTATAAAACTATAATGATATGCTTAGGACGATCCCCTAGCCCAAATATGAAATTGAAAAAGAACAGAAGCTGTCATTGAATTCATTAAACCATGGTATGAGCTATGTCATTGAAGTCATTTCAATAATTATTGATATCCTCTTGTCCGTTGCCCTCCCTCTAATAATTAAACAAATGATTGCAAACCACCAACCTTCTAGGACTAACTGTTTTTATTAACGGCGTGATTACTTTCTAACAAAGTGATACAATTCTGTAAATTATTGACATTATTAGCTTTCATTCTCTTGATTGCACTTACGCAATTCTCAAACTTAACAGTCAAATTATTTCTATTAATCCATCGCCTCGAAATCTTTCTTCAATATTTTAATTTCCAAGGACAACTTTGAACACTCTAAAAGTAGTTTTCTTTTCCTAATTCGTAATATGTCTTCTTCTAATTCTGCTGTGGAACTGACAGTGGCCTTTTTCAGCCCCTTCTTCGATTTGATGGTTGGCTTTTGGAATACTGATGTCTTGTCTTTTTTGGCTTCCTTTGGTTTGGCTGAAGGTTTTGTTTCATGCTTTGCTTTTGCATCTAAATGAACAAAAGATTGGTAGATACATGAAAATCTCATCTTTAAACTCATCGCGTTTGAACGAAGCTAAGTTGCGATTAAAGTAAGAAAGAAACATTTTCATTTGGGAACGCGATAATCGCGCCTGACCTAGCTTCAAATTGACAACTTGCTCGCAGAGAAACGAAAGAAGGACATTTTGATTTATAAATGTTGTTTCTCGTTATTCTAAATTATCTCACCTTCGGTCTCAGGTGTAGTGCAGACAACCTCTTCACTCTCAAACACAATTGGTGTGTCTTCAACCTTCACAGGCTCCAAGTTTGCGCTCTCTCTTCCAAGTATATCAAGGACTGTATCGTCCAGCTCTGTGAGTTCACTCCCTCCTGCACCGGTCTTTTTCGAGTCACTGACTTTTTTTATCGTACCGCGGCGAATGTTTGCCCAGATAACATCTCTCAGGGTTTTTATGTTGCTCCAACACCATTCAGTTGTCTTAAGATGCTTCCCACGCCTCCTGTTTCGCCTTTTTCGTTACAGTCGAGGAAAATGGAGCCAAAACAACTGATTTGTTATCCCTCACAAGCTGCGCTAATAGCAATTTCTGGGATTTCGACAACATGCTGAAACGACAGGGAAAAAATCGACGCGGTCTACGAAATAAATTTTCCGCACTGAGCTGAAATAATTTGCACTTGTAGTTTACATATCCACTCAGTGCTATTTACAATTGTACGGTTACAATTGTAATTAACACTTGTAGTAAGACTGCTTGTACACGTGTAAATTCCAGTGTTTGAATTTTTTTTATTGAATTCTAGTATTTACAAGTCGGACTTTACATGCGTTTTTTACAACTGTAGAATCTACAAGTGTAATTTCTTTATTGAACTGACCCCAGCTCCTTGCTTCTTCATACAAGCGAAGTTCGACACAAGCTCTTCCTCCTGAAAAGAATGCAATGATTGGTGGAGCGAAATAATTGATGGCTGTTAAGGTATAAATGTGTGCAGAATGTGGACTTAGTTTTGCATTTACTTCGTCCTAGACCACTGAAAAATTAAGGAAATTAGAACTTGTGGAAGAATTGAAAGTGGAAAATAAGAGTTAGTGCAAAGCGGCTAACAATATTAGTTTAAATAATTGAAGGCTTATGGACTTTTTGGTGCATTTTACCCACAAAGCAGACGTTAACACACCAGATACAATTGACACTTGGGATGCAGTCAACTACCATAATTCATACAGTTTCCTTTTGACGAAATCACTTTTATGAGTTTGATGACTATGGCTGAAAAACCCACCTTTCTTAAGAGCTTTGATTAAAGTGGGTTCCAATTGAACGGCAACCGTTGCGTCATCGAGACACTGCAAGTAGTTCCCTATGAAATTCAGGAATTAAATTTAAGTAGTCATCAATGAAGTCATAAAATGCAAGTAATTTGTGTGGAACATCCGTTTATATGTTTGTCCTTGAAACCAGGCGACAAAAAATTGCAATTGCTCAAACTGCAGGCCTCCTCTGAGGATCATTACCTTCTAAGATTTTCAACCACAGGTCAAATAGAATTTTATTTCATTAAGATTGACATCAGATTTCTTCAAAAATTTTTAAAATTTAAAATTTGCCTCGCTCCCAGCGTGCGGTCTCTTGCCTATTCTGGTTGTAGCGCACAGCTTGTATTTAGGATGCACAGTTTCCAATCCCGTCGAGGACTTTTTTTTATGCTCAGTCTTCCGTAATTGCTTAAATTGGAGTCCATCCGTTAGAATTATTTCTTTGCTTGGAGCAGACTGTGTATTGCTTTTTAGAGGGGATAAATATCTGAAAAAGCTGTGGTGCTACAAATCCAGACTCTATCTGACTTAGGGCTAACGCTCGAAACGTTAGCTATTTAATTTCTTTACGGTGGCCAAATCAAATTATCAACTCATTTGAGAAAACCAAATCAACCTGCACGCCCTTTCTAAGATCGATTCAGGGGCTAAATCGTTGGGATCGGGATCCAAAGATTCCAACCCTAAAGATCGTGAAACGACCACGAACTAACTAATCTTTCTTTCCCCCACCTCTCTAAAAAGGGCAAACGCAGGATTTTTGAGAAGCCAAGGGAGCATGTGTCTTTGATTAGTTATTCTGTGATATCAAAAATGATCAGTCTCTCACGACCATGACGGGCGTTTACAAGCACACGAGGACCACACCCCGTCGTTGACCTCGCTTATAATCTACAGCTAGAGAACTCTATCATCGCATTAAAAAGCCTAGAGGCTTGAAAAAGGAATTCTTACCCAAACGGAAATGAGCTGTTTCCCTATTGCTATAAAGCTTGGCGTTAAGCCGTTCATCTTTGCAGTTCAATTGAAGTCCTTCCGTGAAGGAGTTTATCGCGTTATTAGCTTCTCCTTGTCTGTATTCTTTGTTGCCTTCCTCGAGACATACTTTCGCTATCCCTGAAAGCACACCATTTTAAAGTTAATGATTTAGTAATGAATACAAACAACCTTGGCGGAAAATACAGATTTATAGTTAAAAACGAACCTTCAAATCATAGAAAAACTTAGAGCTCTGCACAAAAAAATGACTGGTAAAAAATTTCAGAAAAGATTATCTACGCATTTTTATAAAGTAAAATATACAGGCTATTAGTAGTCTTAGCTGTAGCTTGCCTATTACTAGTTAGTAAATCAGGTGACTTTTAGGTCGAGAAGCTTTTAAACTCAATTTACTTTAACTTAAGATAACCTTTTGAAACGTGCGCAAGTTATTGAGAAAAGGTAATTTTGTACAAAGTTGGTAAACTATGGGGGAGTTATCTTTTTAGGCGTTAACGCCCCTTGAAAACTTTTCGTGGTAACCATTTCAACTTGGTTTACGTTCGACTTTGAGTACTGTACTTCAGAGGATGAAGCTTATTGACTCTCAGCAAGATATTCCCATAACAGTACAAATTCTTGATGTAATTACATTAGGGCGCCTTTCAGAGAAGTCATTTTCGCCTGGTTTTCTCACCTCTTGAGGGATCGTCGTATATCCCCAGTTCTGAATCGCTCGACGTAATTTGACTTTCCTCTATCGCTAAAATTACCAACCGGAAAATATATTAATCTTCTAAGTGATCACAGCTATAAGCAATTTCAACATGCACATTATCCTCGTCACCTAGAATGCCAACCTATTTATTAGATTCCTAAAACACGTAAAATCTTTAATAATAAATGTTTCAAAGATAAGTGCACATGATTAAAGATATACTTAACTATTCGACCAAAAGGCCTAACAAACACTTCAAAATTATCACATAACGGTCTTTTTCTCTCACCTGTGACTGGAGGCTCATTGTTCAAGTCCAGTTCTTCCCCCGTTGTTGGAAGATTACTTTCCGCCATAACTGGAAATAAAATGGAGTCGATTCTAATGCGCTAGAAATCATGGTTACAAATCAAAGGAGACTGAAATGAAAGTAATCTAAAGAGAAGGTCGAGAAAAATAAAGAGTCCCAAGGTTTCTCCTGTCACGCTATCGTGGTAGCGTGACAGCTCGAGTCACGTTCCGCTGTGTTGACTTAACTGGACGTGGAAGGAAAGCCACTCGACCTATATTTGAACCGATAAACTTAAGACTCCTTAAAGTTTGTATATTTTACTTAAACATAACGCATGGATGATTTTTTTGGAATTTTTTATTATTATTGTTATCCTCATTGAAGTTCTTTTTGTTTTGTTTTGTTTTTTGTTTTTTGTTTTTGCGAACCACTAGGCTCTTTTAACCTAAAAGTTCGTTTTAAGTAAAAAGTTGGCATTAACCGTCAAGGGTCCTAGTACTTACTAATGAATCATTAAGGCAAAACACATTCGAGGGTTTGCGTAACCGTCATGAAGTCTACCAACACCCCCCCCCCCCCCCACCTCCCAAGCCCATTACGTAAAGAATCGCGTTCATATACCATCACTCAAAAACACCTATGGACCAAAGGTCTCAGTTATTTCATAGAGCGCATGGGTAAAACTTTCCACAAAGCTATAGAAATTTCTACAAGTTTCTTTTGAAGGAGCTAGTTAAATATGAAAAACTGAAAGTAACTGGCCCATAAAAAACTGTGTCGGAGAAAGTCTGGTTTTTTCATTTTGAATTCAAATTGATTCAGAAGGCTCTGAATAAGAGGTTATTTTGGGGAACCATAGAAATGGCATTGGTTGTCCTCTTCGGCAATACTCTCGTTATCAAGAAAAATTATCTGTTACAGATGAAAAAAAGTTGCGAACCAAGCGCAGCACGCGATGGAAGTAGAGTGAAAGCGAAATGAAACAAACAAACAAAAAAACTCCTGATAGCGTAAATTAGGAAGATTATTTATAAACACATTTCTGAGGCAAATAATTATCTGTTGCTGTATGATTTTGAAGGGGATATTCGGGAAATTTCTATTGAACTGGACTATCGTCCTTCAGATTAAGACTCTGCACCTTTATCAGCTTCCACTGAGCCCTTATTCTCACCTTCCAGCGTACGATATAAACACGCAAACATATGTGCCAATTTACATATTTTCGCGACAAGCATATCTATTATTTAAAACTGATTTCTGAACGAAAACCGGCTAGAAACCACCTTGTGGATACGTAACTTAAATTGCCCAAGACTAAAAAAATTTACTTCCAGTCAAGGTCCATGTTTTTATCGTGCCAATTTTCGAAGAGGAAGTGGAATGATGTTCACAAGCCTTCAAGAATCCAAAATAATTAACCGTGACGTCGGCGAGCTTTCGTTTTCATACATGTTCATTAATTCGTATGATGAACCACCTTGTGGATACGTAGTTCGAATAGTTGAAGACAAAAATGTAGTTCCTATCCATGTCTACATTATTATCGTGCCAAATTTTGCGGAGGAGGTCATATCTGATAGCAGCAAATCAAGAAAATTCGATTGAAATTAAACCTAATTGTTTTCAGGCGCAAGGATCATAAGATTACGCGCTTCCATTTCAAAAAACATGAGCTCTAAACAACTGTCATAAATTGGAATTTAAAAATTGATTCGTACCTGTTAAACTGTCGTCCTCTGAAGCTCCCTATTCTCCAAACGATGCTCTTTGTTATTTCTACATCCCTGAAAATATCAAGAACAATGTTTGCTTCACAATAAAATCGATGAAAACATGAAATATTTTATATTCACTAGTTTAAAACATTTACTAGTCTCGTTTAATTCCCAGAGTCGTGATCAAAACTTCCTTTTCTACTTCAAGTAAGTTATCGTTTGTTTATTTTTTTATTACTGTTTGTTTAAATGTTTCTGCGTGACGATTATTTCATTCTGCGATTCAAATTCAGTTATTCCCCTTTCAGTGGAAAACACCCGCAATTCCTTTTTCTCCTCAGAGCAGGACACTCTCTGCCATAACTGGATCAAAAAGAATAATTTCAAACCGTGAGTTAAATATCGTAACAATACAATTCCTCTTCAAGTGATCACCTCGATATCTTACTCGTTTGCCGTGCTCACTCGTGAGATATCGAGGTGATTACAAGAAGAGTAACTCCATATTTACAAGCAAACATGAATTATTTTGTTTATTAGACAAACACTATAGTCCTTTACTGACAAGAAAAGTGGACCATACTAAAAAATGAGAATTTGATATTCCTTCATCCACCTTACAAAGTGGCGTGGAGGGCGAGTGACACGTCAGCAGCTGATTGGCGATATAAATCAATGCAGTTTTTAAGACAAATGGTTTTTTATCATCTTTCCATGAAAAAAGCGTTACGATTTTCTCAATATTTCATCTTCCGCTTTTGTCGTGACAATTCCATAAAGTTGCTAAAAAATAATAACGGGGAACTTATTTCTTCTTCCCGCCAATTCTGCACTTGACATATTTTCAGTCAAAAGTGAAAAAAAGAACACCCAGTCAAATATGATGATGCTATATATCTCATCCCAATACGATTACTTTTAGAGAAATGAAATGTGTTTCTTCCTTACAAGAAAAGGATGCTGATTTGCAAGATAGAATTGTTCACTCGCAGTTGAGTCCCAAAGAAGATTAAAGGACACCCATCTTCCTGATTCATTCACTGAGTGCCTCTCACATGAAAAGAGAATTTTGTGTTAAACTAAGATTCTTCCCTTTATGAGATAAATTTTGCTGTTCTGAACGATTAAATTTTGGTTTTGTTGAAAATTGCATTGAAATCTACTTTATGAGAACAAGTGGCACATCATTGTTCATAACTGGAGTCAGATATAAATTAATAATACAGTAGTCTGGTACACTTATTTTTCATAATTTTACCCTTCCTTCGATTATAATATGCCACTTATTACTTCACTATCTTTCCTCACCTTAAGAATGCCGCAATTAAATTCCAATGAAGCTCTTTTCCAGAAAGGATACTTGACTTCTCGTCGTATCTAACGAAGAACGACGTTGATTACATTAAACTCAGAATACCATATGAACTCTTCTTAAAGAAATATCCGCTGAAGTTATATAAATATTTTATATGTGGAAATTCCATGCATCTCTGTGTGGAGAAAACCTCAGTGTATCTTACAGGAATTTTGTGAATAAGGTGTTGTTTAATCAGTTTTCTGTAAGTTGGGACCGTGAAAGAGAAATGTGAGTTTGTAGCTCTCTCTCTTTGAGCCCAGCATTTTCTGCCGCGTTCGGATTCATTAACTGAGGCTATTTACTAAGGTGCACATAAGACAAGCGGCACACATGATATTGGAATCAGTAATATCAATAGAATAGCAGTTGATATTCTCTTGGTAATGTTGTAGTTTCTTAGATCCCTCATGGGTATGTAAATAAGCCACCTAAAGGTCTTTTCATGATGACAATCTGTATGTCAGTATTGAGAAATAACTTTGTAGTTTAAATAAAAAAAGGAGAGTATGATTTTTTTTTCTCGGTCGTCGGATAAAGAACGATTCTAATTATTTTCACGAGTGTGTAATAGAGAAATTTTTGAGGATTCAATCTCTAGACCAGCAGATAAAGATTTATGAATATTTTTTCATTCGATAATAGAGCTCAAAAGTCACTTTCTTTCTTTATCTATTTTCAGACATGACACTTAACTACATTTTAGATCTTGGCAATATGCAGGGCGATCGTCATATATAAACAGTGCGTGTTTTGGCGCATTAACGAGAGCTGCAAGGTTCTAAGGTCAAACTTTCAGATCGTGAAATCCGAAGGTCAAAGATTTCAAACCTCGAGTGAAGTCGATATAATTCTTTCTCCCACGCTCGACACGAGTAAATACGATCGATATTTCTTCCATTCTTAAGTCTTGTATTTCAAATTATTTTTTTACGTAATTTAGTCAATACTCGCCTATCTCATTCCCTGCAATGGATCCTTATTGACTAATTCTGTCCTCACCTTAATTCCTGTGAAAATGTGATTTGCCCCACAAGTGTGTAACAAAACGATGCACTTCGTAACACCAGCAGTATTGAAGAAGCTGAATATTAGCTCATCGAACTCGAAACTGAAAATCCTGTATCATTTGTTTATTTCGTGATACATGATTCTGTTTTGTGGCTATGCTGTTTCACTATCATAACACCAAGTTGGGACTAGGCGTCACACAACATATTTTAGTTTTTCATTTTCATTAATCAAGAGTATAGCACGATAACATAAACTTCCTTTTTTTTTTTTTACTGGTGTGGTGTGTCGTTAAATTGCCGCCTGTTTAGGTTGTAGGGCGCCGAACTGCCTTGCGGGAGGTCGAGGGTTCAAGCTGACTAAATTTGGAATGGGATTTAAGAGCTACGAATTTCAGAGTACCCCAGAAAAAAATAACGAACAGGAACGATTGGAGACAAAGGAGAGTACGAAATATTCAGTACTAGAGATAACGACTTAAACTTTATTCAGTTTAACAACTTCAGACAACTCACAGGACTCCTCTGTAATTTAATCATTCATACAACGTGCCACAGCTAGGAGTTATTTGGCCGAACTAAGAGTCCTTTTACAGCCAGTTAAAAAGAACATCGTAAAAATATCGATCAATCACCTTAGAACCTCGATCAGGAGTACAAGAGGGAAGGGGGTTTAACCCTTAAACTTCTAAGATCTCATTAGTAATTCTCCCTACTGTCTGGCATAAAATACTCATGAATTTGGTGTTGGATCAACTTGTAGTCCACTAATTGAGTTTTCTTCTTTATTCTCCTCACTTTTCTGCTTAGTTATGTGTTAATATTGTAAGGAGAAATTCTGTTTTGGTCACTCACAGGAGTTAAAGGGTTAATCGGACAAGGGACGAGAGGGTTCACCTTTTTCTGGCGAGGGACAAAAAAAGACTTAAGAATTGTAATACGGCAATAATAGCCAAGTGCATTTTCACGCAGTTATAAACTGCTACCTATATAAGACACTATACACAGATCTGATCCTCTCATACAAGACTACAACAGAGTTGAAAGTTTTCAATAGAAGATTGCGACGAGCGAGACCAATTACCCTTCGAATTGTTACTTCAGCTGGAAGTTCTATTTTTATTATTGGGTGAATCGATTTGGAAAAAGAAATTACCGAGATCAAATCGGTGTGACGGATCCATAGTTTGCATCTTCAATAGAGACGCTACATTTTTTGGCTTCTCTGGCACACCGCCGGCGATACTTCACGAGAGAGGGATTTCGAAGAAGCGTGAAAGCAAGGAACCAGCGGTTGATCGCCTGGTGAGACATGTGTGGTGGCCGGAATACACGGGCCTCAGGATGACCTTTAACAAAACAAGAAAAATCAATAAACAAACAGACAAAAATTAAATAAAAAGTAAACAAAACAAAGCCAAAGCGACAATGAGATTACGGTTGGTATGGAATACTCAGTCAAGCCAACTAGTCTAGGTCGCAATCTAATGTAGGTCGCAGCTGTTGTTTGATATCGTAACGCAACGCCCTCTCTCCCCTCCAATAGATCGCGCTGCGGAACGTGACAAAAAACGGCCACGAAGGAGACTAGGTAGATGGTCCTTCAAACTTCTTAAACAATTTCACCTTTTAAGAATGTGTTGAATATGCTATGAAGGTGTTTTACATCAAATGTTGAGTGGCAACAGACGTGCACATGACTGCAGCAAGACATATATACAAATGACAAAACCCGACGTCACTTACTCACGTGTACTAGAATGAATCCGAAAAAAAGACGAATGAAACAAACTTCCTCCTCAAATCTTAAAGCAAGTTGCCCAAGCTAGACATAATGTTCTGTATTTTTAGAAAAGGCAAACAAACAACAAACTTACAAACAAATACAGAAGCAAAAACAAAGAAATGACAGTTTGTCATCACATGTTACACTGGTGGCACAACTAATCGCCAATGTTTTTTCTTCCCAAAAAGGGACAAGATCAAAGCGACGAAACTCACCAGCAGAAGTCTGATCCTCTGAATGCGAATTTTGTACACATAGGCCTGGTAACTCTAGAGTGAACAAAGATGATCCATCGATGGACGAAAAACTCCCGAAAGTATACAATTTCTATATATCCGCCATAACGAAAATTACTTGCTCGAACTGATGAGGGTGGTGATGAAATGACCGTAAATATAAATGAAAATCATGTACATGAACTGCGGATAAATAAATGATTATGGAAACGATCTTCGCAGTATTGAACACTACTTATACCCAGGTTTATTTGGAACCAATATAATTACCAGCCCCCAGTTGACTTGTTAGTTCAGTTGGTAGAGCGCTGTACAGGCATTGCAGAGGTCATGGGTTCAAATCCTGTACAGGCCTGAATTTTTTTGTTCATTACTTAGATATCCTGAAGTGCAGGCGTCTTGTTAGTGCGAGCTGACGCTAAAAGCTCGCGATCGTTTGTTCGACCGGCCATTTTTGATTTGCAGTTAGAGTGGACAGTGGGGGTAGGGGGCGGGGGAGGGGAGAAAAGACGCCTGCCCGAAGAGGCTGTTAAAATGCCCTACGCCCCCTGATTAGTTGCGCTTCATTGCATATCCGGTTCAGTTGTTCAGTTGGTAGAGCGCTGTACAGGCTTTGCAGAGGTCATGGGTTCAAATCCTGTCAGGCCTGAATTTCTTTGTTCATTACTTCGAAGATCGCTTCCATATTCATTTCCTTATATTTACAGGCATTAAAGCTTTTTTATGTTTTCATTGGAAATAAATTTGAAAAGTTAAGATATTGAATAGTTCTTTTACTTCAGTTTCTTCAGTGCTCAACAAACAGCTCGATTATCATTTTATAATGGTAATAATAATCAACATCATCGTCATCATTATCGTTATCACTACAATTGTCATCATCATAATCTCTATTAATATCACAACTGTTATCGTTAATCTAATCCTTCCACAACGTTATCGCTATCAATACCGTTATCATCATAATCATTTTGTTTTAGATGGAGTCGAAGACTAAATGTTTAAAAAACCCTGAGTCCAAACCCTTTACTCCTCTTACACTTTTAGTATCTTCCTTACCCTCCCTCCCCACTGTGCCATATTGACGATCCTTGTTGCTGTTGATGAGCAGCTGGCAAAACATCAGCATAACAGGGTGGTTGTGAGCCACCAGTATGTGGATGAATCCCAGATATGCCACGAAGGCTGGAAAATAGCGTTAAAAAAAGATGATATCATGAAGACCCTGAGCGAATGAAATAGCAAGGAAACTAAAAACATACACACGAACACGCAAAAGAACAGGAAGAAAAATGCCTCATTTTGTTTTGTTTTTGTTTGTTCGTTCGTTTTTTTCTTGTCTTTTATTATATTAGACGTGTTCGTCGTTTGATGATAATTATTTCTCCTACAGAATTTACTTTTAAGCCTCGACTTGCTGAATTTGAACCAATCTTCCTGGCTCACCTCCAAGCAGATTGATCGTGACTCATCACGACCGATTTCTAACGTTTACAACTTATCCCCACCCCTCCCCCTTTGCTTCCATACCTTTGTCCCAAGTCTGGAATCCCTGCATCAGCGACGTTCGGTCGATTCGAGAGATGAAGATCACTCCTAAAATCATGCCTTTTAGAATTCGCATGATGCAGGAGAACAGTCCAAGGAGTATATTGTAGAAGAAGAAGAAGTAGGACATAATAGAGTAAAACCGTCTGTGGAAAAACCATCTCAGTAAGAAAATGGAGAAGAAGAAAAAAGGAAAAAAATGGCACATGAAATACTTACTTATTTCGTATGAACTTGCCTGTTATCAACAGTGATTGTGATATTCGGAAAGTCTCTGTCTCGAAATACGTAGTAGGTGAGGAATAACTGGTACAGCCACAAGCAAATCGCCAAGAAAATTGCTGGCCTGAAATGGCATTCATAAAAAAAATCCATTATCCCTTGGAAGTGCTAGGGGTGGAAAGCGTACACTGGGGGGAGGAGGGGAAGGACACCACCTCTGATTAGTCGTGTTTGAGGTACGCACTGTAAAAAAATGGACCGAGATTTATGGGCCCCCCCCCCCCCCCCCCCTCCCGCGCGCTTCGCACCAGGGCCATAAATCTAAGCAGAGTACTCGGTCCGTTTATTACAGTAAGGACCTCGAACTCGATCAATATGAGGTATAAATATATCCTACAAGACGTTTTGGTGTGTATTCTCGCTGAGTAAGTGTACGAGTTATGCCTTAATGTAAACAGAGAGTAAAATACTAAGCAATACCACACCAAAATGTCGGATAAGTTATTTATTATCTAACCGTTTGTTTTTTTCTGTCAAGTATTTCTGCTCATTTCGCGTACGACGGGGAAAGCAAAGAAGCACAGTCGCGCGCAGTCGACCAGTTAAACAGGTTTCTACTACAATACAAAATACCAACAGTACAGTATGACAGGATAATTGTCCTCTGTCCGCCCGTTTTTTGTACTCTACTTTCTGCAGTTGGGCAAGGAGTATCCTTCTCCTTTCCCATTGTTGACGGAATGTTTATTTCAAACTGATTAAGGTAATAATAAGGTAAACAAATTGGTAAAGTTCATGTTTAACAGTGAATCTAGCAGCATGAAACTTACGCAAAGGCCTGTCCAATATTTTTGTACACCTCTAACATTTCCGGTGAAACTAAAAAATCGATGTACTTGAAAATGGCAGTGAGGCTGACAACTATGATGGCCAGGAAAAAACTCAATACAGTGTATCCTAAAAATAATAATAAATGTCATTAGTTGAAAAGCTTAAAAAATAGCCCAACATACCCCAGGTAAAAATATTTGTTTTTGACATCTTGTAGAAAAAATATTTTACATTGTAAATTTTCAGAAACGCCTGTTACATACCTGTTAGAACAAATGCAATCTGATATCCAGAAAATAACAAACTTTGTCCCTGAAACAACAGTGACCAACATAAATTTTTCAGTAAAAAATCAACCACTTTTGTTGACATGGAAAGTTCTTGGTTGTAATCGAACTAGTACACGTGAGTAAGTGATGTCGGGTTTTGTCATTTTTATGTCTTGCTGCAGTCACATGCACGTCTTTTGTCACTCAACATTTGATATAAACTCGTTTCCAAGGGTCCGTTGTTGGAGGAAAGGGTCTCATAATTCCAATAAAACAGGTTAAGCATGATCAATAACCAAAATTGCCCGATGTCTTACTGACTTGATAAGTTCGAACGCGAACGAGATCTGGCTGCAAAGAAGTCAAAGTCGTGAGATGTCAGGGTTTTGAGCATTAGTAACTGTCGCACATGCAATCATAACACACTTGCTAGTTCGTAAATTACACTTGTCTTCACCCGAAAGACTGTATTTTATATTTGTATTATATCTAACCCTCAAAGTCTTATCCAATCCAGGCGCACGTGGCCCTTAGCAACATACAAGACTGTCAGTCAAAACCTGGCGACGTATAAACTTATGCATCACAAACTATGTAACGCGAACTATAGCACAAAGTAACGCAACACTGGAAGCAGAAGGCATAGTAACCCACCACTAAATTCGCAGGAGAGACAGTCACGTCTTGGAAAAAAGTTCTTTGGCCTCGATACATCTGTAACACATTGTCTCTTGAATCAAAAATAACATATTTGTAAGCTATCATTCAAATGGAGTACTGAGCAGGTAAGATTGGTGAAATAATAAGATCTGAAAGGTTTAAAAGAGTGGGATATTTAGCAAGATGCTTGAGCTTAGCGAATTATCAGTCCTTTCTCCTCCTTCAAAGTAAATTATGACATAGCTCGTAAATTTGCCTCATCAAATTCAATTGCGCGAGCGTGCTTCATATTCCTAAACAAAAACAAACAAAACAAATCCATCGCGAAAAAAAATTTTCCATCGGGTTGAAAATGTTATAAAACAATTGGTCCATACATCAGCTGTGCGTTCATCGAGATATGAAGTACTTGGGAAGTTTGGAGAGCACTCAAGAAGCTCTTACACATCTTTCGTGCTCTCCAAACTTCCCGCGTGCTTCATATCTCGAGGAACGCATGCTGACGTATGAACCAATTGTTAATTTACATGTTGAAGACTTAACCCTTTCATCATCATCATCATCATCATCAGTATACATATTTTCCATACTGTTCTTCTTATCTCCCAAGAAGACAAAAACACAATGATCGTGAGGACATCGAATCTTATTTAACCTACCTGTGGCATTTCATAAAATGCAGCATCAACAAAATAGAAACAGTAGCTGCTGTAATAACTCCTCCCTCCAAAGCATCTGTTTCAAGTCACAGTAAAGTACAACATTAGTCTCGTTTGACTTTGAAGGTACAAATATCATATAAGTGAACTGCGGTTTAAGAAATGAATATTTACGTGATCTTTGCAGTGATCGATGAAAACTGGGAGCTGGTCTCGCACTATGCTGGGTTGTAATAAACCCAGTTGGCTTGTTAGTTCAGTTGTTAGAGCACTACGCCAGTAACGCAAAGGTCATGGGTTCAAATCCTAAACAGACCTGAATTTTTTTCAGGCCTTATTCCCACTACTGCGTAAGTGGTGTTCATTACTAAGAAGATCGCTTTCATATTCATCACGCAGACCTTCCACGGCCAATTGCAGTTACAGTCACACGGTTAGATCTGGGTTCGAGACTTCTAAGCATATCAAGATCGACAGAATTGCACACAATTGCGGGTCTTGAATATTACAACATAACTCAGGTGGCGAGTGACACCATTTTTCGAGAAAGCGAGATTTTTGTGTATTCATCCATGTCCTTGCTGGCAACATTTTAAGCTTGTTTTTTTTTCTTTTGACTCACGTCGGTAACTAAAGTAATTTTAATTTTAATAAAAGATTGGCTATCTGAAGAAAATACCAGACTGGCAAGTGGATGGAATAGCGGAGTGGGGACTGACGGAATAAAACTAGGGGAGTTACAAAACACATTACTTACAAGGTTACAGTTCCTATACAAAACAGTTAGTTCATTTTCCCCAATAAATTCCAAAAAATGCCTTAAACTTACGAAATAAGAGAGGAACAAATCCCCGACAAATGGGGCCGTGAACACAAGACGAGACAAATTCTTTTTCATAGTAATCAAACAACGAGATATAATTCAACATAACCTGAAAAAAAATAAGAAGAAATAGTATTTTTTTTAATTATTTGGCGTTTATCATAAAAACTACGGTGTTATACAAGGACTTCCAGCCCTGAGAAATAGAGAATAATACATGGGCGTGCGTAGATATGGAATTTCTCTTCGAGTGTTTAACTGCTGCGCTCACTCGTGAGATGTCGAGTTGAACACGAGAAGAGAAATTCCATATCTACAAGCAACCCTGTATTATTTTGTTTATCATAAAACACAATAGCCCTTCAGTGGGGAAGAAAAGCCGACTTCATTAATGAATGAAAATAAATGAATCGACAATCCTCGAATAAAAATCATAGAGTGCGTTGGCGCTGACTCTTAAGATGGAAAAATGCGTTGAATCATGACTACAAAAACAACAATGACCGTAATTTTCGATTTACGAAATTCTCATTTATTGACTTTGTCCTTACCGACAGAAGAAGTCTTTTAGGTCAATGGCCAAAATCGGCCAGTAGCAAATCATCTGGTAGTCGATTTTTATTCTCAGCCGAGAGAAATGCTACCACCAAAGCCACTGAATACGCAACTTTCGGCTTTTCTTTTAGTATAATTGGTTTTCTTCCTCTTCAAGGAAAGTTTGAACCTCATTGTCTGTTAGCGATACGGATTGTTTAGTGTTTAAGCCGCCATAATTCGAGAAAGCTCCGACAAACAACTTGTATTGAGAATCGTGAAGGCCGTTCATTCATCAACCCGGCCGTGTGACGCCAAAGGCGAGTAACGTGTAAGCAGCTGATTGACTATATCAACACACGTAAAAAAACACGATATTTTTTCACGTGTGTTGTTACGGCTTTTCTCCGGGCCGGAAATCCTTGTGTAACACCGCAGTTTATGTGAAAAAAGCTGTTACAACACACGTGAAAAAATACGATATTTTTAACAAAATAACGCAGCGAAAATTTATGCGAATTTGCGAGGAAAGCTGCTCCTAACTTAGTTTAAGGCTGCGTTTTAATGTGAAGAAGGTTTTTTAATAGCTCCGTTTTCGGTAGAAAATTTATCCAGATAGCTTGTGAACAGTGGGCGCAACCGAAGTCATTGCGGTTACATGACACGGAAAAATCAAACTGACCTGAAACACAATTATTCCTGCAACCGCTAAGGTGGAAATTAACTGCGTTGAGAATTTAAAATCTGAAATAAAATCTGTGTATCAGTTTCATATTTTTGTCAAACACTATTAATAAAAAATTTAGAATATAGACAAAACTAAACTAAACTAAGAAAATATCAGGAAAGTAGCTGAAAAGAACTAAATAAAACACTGAATTAGTTTTGAGTGGCATGCACCGTTAACAAATGCACCTCCAATTCGTGAGAGTGAAAAAGAACACAAGTGTTAACCCTTCAACTTCCAATAAAGTAAAAGGTAAAAAGGAAAACAAGTAAGCAGTACACTCAAACGTTTTGAGTAGAAGTTGTATCTCGCTTGACCTAACACCAAATTCACGTAACTGATTTACAAGGAAATGTATAACAGCTTGAGGAGAGAGCTGGCAATCAGATCGTGGGAGTTAAAGGGTAAACTGTCCTTCAAGGAGCGTAGAATCGATAAAGAAACCGGCAGGTCAATTTTCATAGGTTATTCGTCACCGAGGTAATTCTTGACTAGGGAATTTAGTTTTATCAACTGAGTTGAACACGTAAATTTGCCGCCGTAAGGAGTTTCAAAGCTGACGTTTCGAGCGTTAGCCCTTCGTCAGAGCGATTAACGAAGGGCTAACGCTCCAACTGTCAGCTTTAGGAATCTTTACGGAGGCCAGTTTACGCTTTTAACCTCAGGTGATGACACCAAATTTCTTTGTTACACTCTCCCACCAACGCAGCACCGCTGTTTCTTTAGAAACTTACCCCTTTGACCTTCCCTCTTGTCATTGAGCCTTCTGCTCCCAAGATCTCATTAGCAATTCTCTCTACTGTTTGTCATACAATTATTACGATGTCAGTTCAGAGAATTTTGTATTGGATCAACTGGTATTCCCCTAAATGATATTTTTCTTCATTCTCATCACTTGTGTACTTGATATTGTGAGGATATTGTGAGAAGAAATTCTTTCTTTGTCATTCATGGGAGTTACAGGGTTAAGCAATGTTGGAAGTTAATCTCAATATAAATTCCAACCAAAAGAATTTTATTGTCTATTAGAAGCAATCAAATTGATGGAACCAACCTCCTCTCGGTCTGTAGATTTTACAGATCAGCCTCTTGTACCATTTCTCGTCAGCCATGGTTCTGGAACTTAATTATTCCAATGTCAATTTCTACTTTAGCTTTCTAGCATAACAATTGTTTTCCACTGAGGGGCCGGGCATTATTCATCACTGGGGAAGGGGGTGGGTCAAAAGTTTTTTTTTGAGGTGGTAGTAGAGGGGAGGGAGTCGCATGGCTTTCAGTGGGGAATGAGGGGGAATTTGTCGTTGTTAGTAGGGTATAAAAGGGATACTATAAAAACTTAACTGCTCTATAACTGCCAGTAAGGGGGATCAAAACAATATTACAGAGCCTAATGAAAGAACCCCTTTTTCCCTTCCTTTCCTGCGATGAGTAATGAACGGTCGCTTACTGACTAATGCCTATTTCGCACCAGTGATAGACTATTTTCGAATCGAATTACCAAACAGTTCCAGTTAACCTTCTGGAATTTACCGGATGAATTCTGGGGAAAATCACGAACCTCACCAGTGGTGATTTGATTGTTCTCCACTCGCGACAATTCGTAAGTCTACGAGCTACCCAAAATCGTTCCCAGTTTCTCCTCTCTTCATCTCTCGGGGAAGTAATTTTCATGGGAGAGGGGCTGGGTGAGAGAGACACAACGTCTGCACGTCGGGCATGCACGAGGAGATCAATTCTGGCCAGCCGCGCGCTGATTTCCCGCGCAAAATTTCAAAGGAAAACACGAGAAACAACTTTTGTCTTACAATATGAGTGAAAGAAAATTGAAATCTTATTAGAAATCTGTGAAAGGAAACAAAAGTAGGGAAAAGGAGAACTCGAGAGTTTTCGAACACAAAGCTTATTCAAGTACGAGTTTCCTGTTGATTTGCCAATCTGTTTTGAGCTTTACCACAAAAGTTATACGCCTTTAAATTACTCTGACTTACTAACTCGTGTGACACAACTTGAGCTTAACAAACTGAAAGCACTCCACCTAATTCGCACATGCACAAGCGAGCAGCCACATTTTGAACGCCAACCCCATGTCATCTTTGGGCTAAACAAGAGAACAGCATACTTACGTATTCGATCCTAAAGTCAGCAACTGCTTGACGTGAATACGCCCTGATGCTTCGATCAGACAGGTGTGATGTTCATCAGCCCCCAAAATTTCTGAATAGTGCTGTACAGTGCAGAAGTTAGAAAGGATTTTGCTAAGTTTTCATAAATTTGTGGTTTTGGGGAAGAAGTAGATTCGTTGGAAAATTTCCATATTGGGGATGGCTGATGTTTGGGGGATCACATAGTTTTCAAGGGCAGTGGAGAGGGATCGTTGGTACATAGACACCAGAAAGATAATAAAAAAAAAATTGAAAAAATAAAACAAATAAACAAAACGGGAGCATATATGGAGAAGAAAATCTGAGTTTTTACGGTCAAAATTACCACCTGACACATAATTCAAATATGTTTCCATTGGACTGATAGAAAATTACGGCGTTTTCAGGAATCGGTCTCCATTTATCGGGAAGGGAGGGGGGGGGGAGTTGACGGAAAATAGGAGGATTCTGGTTGTATCGCTATAAAACTTACCTGATTCCCTAACTAAGCCTTTGTAGTATTCTAGTATCCTCCCTAATAGGCAACGAATTTTGGAGAGATTACCCAAAGATAAATTCTGGCCGACTAATCTCCCCTCCGGTGATAAAAGCCATGTCATCTCCCCAAAATCCTGCAAAGCACCCACCAACCCCCCCTCCCCCCAGGTTAAAATAATGATTATTCCCTTACCTCGCGGGATGATTATCAGCGGAATTTTTCGTGATTTAATTTTTTTAAAATTAAATTTTATACTATAAACGAGTAACATCGTCTTTTTAACAAACGGAACTTACCCAAGATGACAGCACTCGGCACTGCTTTATTTGCAAAACAAGTAGCACAGCAAACCTCAGAGCAATGAACAGTAGACAGAGGTAAGTGGGAACTTTGCCAAGGAATTCAATATATTGCTTGGTTTTTATATCTTCCTAAAAGAATAAAATGAAAACTTCAATTTGCAAGTTCATGCAGAGCAGAGCTTGGTAGCTTAAGAGAATGAATTCTTTAGTCGACTAGCCTCAGGAATAAACAAACGAAAAAACGCAAACGAACGAACAGAGCAAACGAACGAACAAAGAAAGGGACGAGAGGGCGAGCAGGTGAATGAATAAACACACCAGCGCGCGCAACTCAGCGGTCAAGCTTAGGGCATGCGTGAGAGGATCAAATTTGGGCGCTCGCGCGCCAATCTCCCGCGTAAAGTTCCTGAGGAAAACATATGAACCGCTGTCTCACAAACTAAGCAGAAAAAAGTTGGAATGTTCAGGATACCAATAAATAAAACAAAAGGAAAACTCGAGACTTATTGAACACAAAGCTTATTCAAGCACGGGTATCCCGTTGATTTACCATTCTGTTTCGAGCTTCACCAATCAGGTCATACAGTTCTAAAACATCACGACTCACTAGCCTGCGTGGTGTTTGGTGACTCAGTTTTGTGAGTCAACTTGGTTCTGACAGCCCAAAGGCACGTCTCATAGTCTTTACAACTTTTATATATGAGCAGAATTTGACCACTGTGCCTAGCCAATGGCTCATCGAAAATAAAATCAGTAAATAGGAATGAAAATAGATTAACTACTATAACAACAAGCACTCTGGCGAATGCCAGATATCTACATGTTGATGATGATGATGATGATGACGATGATAATGATGATGAATATTATTTTTATTATTTATTGATCTTATTAAAACTATGTTTCTTACTACATAGGATTCCGTGCACTGAAATTCAATCACAAGTCCAACGATGAATCTGAAAATAATGAACGATAAACAAAAAGATGTAACTGTGTTTTTGTGGGAGTTTACGAATTATTCTTTCACCACCTAAACAATTCATGGTTGATTGACTGATTCACTTACTGACTAACTGGCTGGTTCACTGATGGACTAACTGAATGGCTAACTGACTGACTGACTAACTATATAAGGGACTGACTGCCTGACTAATTATATAAGGGACTGACTGCCTGACTGACTGGTTTACCGTCTAATTGAATAGTTTACTGACCGACTGGCTGGTGGAGGGACGAACTGTCAAAAATGATAAAGAAACTGTGGTGCTGCTTCGGTGGGAGAGTATAGCAGGTAATTTAGTGTTAACAACTGAGTTGAAAACGTAACTTAGCCACTGTAAAGAGTAAAAAAGCTGACGTTTCGAGCGTCAACCCTTCGTCACATTGAACGTGCGCCAAACGTAAATACAGGAAAAAAACACAGAAGGGGAGAAAAGAAGAGGAAAGAAGTTTTAACAAAAACTGCTTTTAAACTACCTTTTATTCCCAAGATCAGATTAGTAATTCTCCTTACTGTCTGCCACACAAATCTTAGGATGTTAATTTGGAGAATTTGGTACTGGATCAACTTATAATCCCCTCCTTGATATTTTCTTCATTCTCATCAATTTTCTGCCTAATATGTAATTGATATTGAAAGGAGAAATTCTGTCTTGAACACTCATAGGAGTTAAAGGATTCAATCATGGCCTATTTGTAGATGACATTGGTCTTACCTCATGGTAGCATAAAGAAAACCCAGCAAAGAGCCAGCCAGTCTGTTCTCAGTTGTCAAACAGGCAAAAAATGGGTAGAACAGGATTCCATACTCAAGAACAGAAAAAAGAGCAGAAAAAACTAAAAAGAAAGATAACGCACATTGTGGTTATTGCAGGGTAATAAAACCTAATGCAAGGCATAATATTAATGCAGGGCGTAATTGAAGAAGATGGGTATGCTCATTTCCGCATGAGTTTGTTCTCTGTATATCCTGCAAAGCAATTCTATCGCGTAAAACATTTTAGAGAAATCCGTGGTCATTGTTACGTTCCTTCCTTAAAAGTACCGACCTTTGATAGTCTCTCTAACTTAAGAAATCCACTTTTACGCAAAATCTTTTGCAAATAGCAGTAATCCGAGAGATTCTCAAGACAAAAATCGCCAATGCGCAGACTCTGCTATCATCGTGTGTTTGGGAAGCCTGTGGATCTACTAACCTGATAACCATGGTGGGTCTGCGAATTCCAATGTTGAGTTAGAGAAGAAGGTACTGGCTGTGGCTCCAAAGGTAATAGCGATAGTATACCTGTTGATTTTGTCCATTCCTC
Organism: Pocillopora damicornis; assembly: GCF_964200805.1. Classification (NCBI taxonomy): domain Eukaryota; kingdom Metazoa; phylum Cnidaria; class Anthozoa; order Scleractinia; family Pocilloporidae; genus Pocillopora; species Pocillopora damicornis. Next base: position 9,970,283 of record NC_142670.1, read on the forward strand.
CCAAGAAATTGATTGGTCTGAAACATACAAATACAAATTGTAGCTCCAAAGTCATTATTTATAGGTTTGTTTCCACTACCAAGATAGAAACGGAGCTTCAACTTACATTAACAACCCGGGGTATCCTTTGCAATATTCAAGTTTCCAACTGGTACGACGTTTGAGACATGACAGTATCAAAATAATGACAATCTATGGAAAAGAGAAGAATAATGTTATGTAAAAAAGGCCATTTTACAGTTGTGTACTTAGTTACCAACCCTTTGACTTGGAGAGAGGCTGAAGGTGACCTCGTTGTGATGGAGACCTGTATCTAGTTAGCATGATCGATAACAAAGTAATTTTCGATTGAAAAACTGTTAGATTTGTATGAAATCAAGGTCAACCTTAGCCTCACTTCTGTTCAAAGGCTTGGAAACCAAGCACACAACTGTAAAATGGACTATTGGGGGAGAATTTCGAGCGGTTGAGAACAATCTACTGAATGAAAGAGCAAACGAACTGATGAATGAAAGAACAAAACTAACAGACGAAATAAAGAACAAACGAACTGAACTGCAGAACAAATGAACGAACGAACCGATCGAACCAGCTGACGAACGAGCACCGAGGACGAACTTAAGGGAAAACGAACACGAATGAAGAACCCACGAACGGACAAAGAAACTGGGCTAATAAACGAACGCACAAACTGAACGAATCCCATGAGCGAAAAATGAAGAGAAATAAAAAGAAAACAATGATAATATAAAATTAAAAAAATGAATTTCAAAAGCATCGTGAGGTTCATCAAAGCGATATCTTACTTCGTGCTGCTGCGAAGCCTTGAAAATATAATAATTATAGTGATAATAAACAATATTTAAATATTGACTTTTAGACTATTTATCTTTCACAACTATTTGAAAGATTGATTTCTAAATAGTTTCTTTTTATGTTGATAATTTTACCAGTGAACTCTTATTTTGCTTTAGCTATGCAAGTTCTTCGGAGTCAATATACATTTTTGTACATAAAGCACGATTTGTTTTCGTTCTGTATCCATCTGTAAATATTCTGACTGAGTTGTGAATAAAGCTCTACATATAATAACAATAATAATAATAATAATATTAATACTAACAATAATGGGATTAAGCTGTTGAAACTCTACGAGGTGGCTCTTCTTATCCACTGAAACAAATTGTAACGAAACGAAGACACAAAACGTCTTTTTTAAAAACCCGACCAGGTGGAGGCAACCAGATGGTTGTTTACAGAGTGAAGTAAAGGGGTTGAACTTGGGTCAACTGAACACAAACTCCATGAGTAGCAGGATGGGGGACTTAAACTCGCGACCACCAGATTACAAGTCCAGCGGTCTAAACACTCAGCCACACAACCCCACAAGAAAAACAACAACATGTCAACGCATGAACGAACTGGTCGAACGAACAAACGAATGAACGAAGTAATCGGAAAGAGTTCGATTAAATAAAGAGAATTATAAACTGGGAGCTAGATAGTTTATCTTCCCATCTCTTTATCTGTTTGTTTTATCAGCACTTCCTGCCTGTTCAGACGCTTGTTCACTTACCGCGGGAGCGAGACATCCATGATCAAATTTCCTCTCAGTCTGTACACATGAACTGTAACGCAACAAAACATTATAAGTGATCGTTACACATGAAGAACAATAGTGGTATGTGAAATTTTCTGAGAATTCTACAAGGGAGACTGCGTGACGCGTGGCCAAGCTTTTCTGATAATTATCAAAATGTCAAATTTGTCTGAGAAATTCACGTTCAAACCACGACGTTTCATGGAAACCTTCACGGATTAATGAAAGTTTGAAAATCAAATTTGCCACCTTGTGGTTGCCAGGCGCTTCACTCATTTCTAAATAAGTTACCTGTAGTTTGCTTGTTTGTTGTTTTTTCTTTTTGAAAACTTTGTGCCTATAAAACTAGTCAAAATAAACTGATATGCGGCGTGATGTTTGCCTGAAGACGTTGTCATTGCGTGACGCTGTCGAAATGGCCGACATTCGACGTTCATTCAACATTCTTCTGAAGCACGCATGAAGTTTAGCATATAAGTGGACACTGTATGAAGTACTATGAATATTCCTGTGGATAACTATTGCTTAGAAAGTGGAGTTCTAGAGAACATAACGATAATCTTTTACCTTGAAATTCTAAACGGGTTGAATGTCAAAGCAGAACTCTTCTCCAGCAATAATTATGGTGGAATCCAAATGGTATTTAAATCGCACAAACTTATCGACTGTTGCTGCAGGAATCGGCTCGGTTCAAGGAAAGCTTTGTTTTCGTAGAAGTTTGACATAAACCGGAAGTCTATTTTAAGAATATCCGAATTAAAAAAAAAGACAATACTTACGACCCTTCGGTGTCGTTGGAAGAGTGATTTGAAGAAACCTCTGTCATGTTAAAGGCTGGGTGAATTATCGTGGACGTCAACTTAAACGGTAATTCCCACAAATATTCGCGTCTGTCAAGAGTTCCGTTCGGTTAAAAAACCTTCGCATTTGGCTCTACGCACTAAACTTCCACAAAACGACAAGCGCACGTGTACTCGAAGCATCCAAACGTTTGTACCTCACTTTAACGTTATGCAAATTATTCCCCTTATCGAATTACACATGGATAATGGTCACACAAGCAAAGTTCTAAGAGGAATTTTATTGCGCGTAAGACAAACAACAAGAAGGTGATAAAGCCGACAAGATGGTAAGTAACCCTGCAGTATGTAATGGTACAAGTGTGGTGTTACGGAAAGTCAGAATGATGTCCACGCTGCCTTTTTAAAGCTGCCTTTACGCCTGGTGACGAGGTTGACACCAGTTGCACTAGAATAATAATGTCAAACCTGTTTTAAGAGGCACCGTTTTAAGCGATCGGTTGTCAAAGTCGCGAAATTTACCCCTTTATTGCTTTAATTTTCACCTCTGAACAGCGGTCACCTCTATTAAGCGGTCGTGGTTACCCTTGACTGAGTCCCAACGGCCTCTCTGCACTGTCTTCCACCTTTATTGAAATATCACTTAGAGCGGGACCACTCAAATAAAACTTTCAATAATCATCCAAGTAAAATTTAATCCGAAGTTAACGTCGGTAGTATTTTGAGGCAAAGTTTTGTACAATTTTGGCATAAAATGACGATTTATATCGTTCCTTTGTAGTACCCTTATTTATTCTGTGGAACCTGTATTAAGCAGCCAACCCATATTAGCTGTCACCACGCTATTCCCCACGGGTGACCGCTAAATAGAGATTTTATTTTACCTCAGAAGAGGTCACAAAACAGATTGCGTCGAATAGTGCCCGGCGTCCAGTAGCAAGATGATCTTGCCCGAAGGAATCACCCTGAGTCCTACTGTATCACACCTACAAAACCCATGCAATCGGACGCGTACACTTTCGCGTTGTGTTTTACTCAGGCCTGTCCAAAGAAATTTTTAACGGAGGGCGCACTATAGATAGCACAGTGCTTATCCAAGTAAGTAGGGGGGGGGGGGGTAGGACTGCCACATCTCGTCCTTCCCCCCCCAGTGTTTCAGTACTGTTAGACCTCATTGTTATTTAATATAAGGCTGTCTACTTTAGTCTTAAAGACGCAGTCGAACTTTAAGTTTCACGATGATAAACTATATTAAGAAAAACAAAAGAAAATATTTTACTATATTTTGACATAATAGGCAGTTTTTTTCGCGCAGTATTTAACTTGAAGCATAAACCTATCATAGAATATATAGCTGTTTCGAGAGAGGTGGTCGGATAAAAAAGTGTAAACATGGACACGACAATGCAACCACTAAAGGTATTGTGGATAGTTTTCAGGTCACGGCACCTTAAACTCAGGATGCAAGGGAAATCTGAGAAACGTCACTGTACGTACAGCGAGTTTGATTAACTGATTAATTTTCTTCCACTTATTAAAATTTATTGATGACTGGATACCCACATTATTTTCCGAGGTCGTCGCGTGAAGTTTTTTCCGTTATTTTCTGATAAACTTTCTCCAAACAGCTATATACCTTACAGCACTTAGCTATTACAATGCCCTTCATTTAATCCTTAAACTATTTATGTGCTATGAGCTAAACGTAAATATTAGACCATAGAATCGACTAAAACTGCTATTGAAGATGTATCGGCCTCACTCTGTTCAATAGGTACCGAAAACGAATGGTGACGATACTGTATTAGCGTGGGATTACGGAGAAGAGTTACGGCCAGAAGCCAGCGGTTGACTACCCTCTGTGCCAGGCGTGGATGGCGGATTTCGCGTTTGAATCCTGTTTCAAAATACATAAACTGTATTACTAAAGTGTATTTGAGAAAATCCAAACTATATGTAGACTCCCTTAAAAACGGAACTCATGCACTGTCCGATAAAGCTACGTTATATTAATTAAGTGACATACCAGTGACTTGTTTTGGCTCCTCAGCGTTGTTTGGCTGTACGGAAATGTTGGAATGTTCTGTGACGGACAGATTTTTGAGTCAGTTTGTTAAACACAGCTATATTTACTTGTAGAGATACGCGCAATCTGATTGGTCAAGGATTGCGTCATATATTGCCTTAATCACCTCGTGTCCGAGGAGGTGATAAATGCGACAGAAAAAAAATTTCAATTGAAAAGAGCACAAAAGATTCTATCATACTGAGTTTGGTGGAACACGGCTTTCAATGGCATTAAATGAAACTGTTAAATCTTGCTTATGTACGTAGATACGAATAATCATACAATTGCGACAAAACATGCGAAACGCTTTCTTTATTTACAAAATTTGCATGATTATTCGCTTCAAGTTCAGTGAGCAATGATACGGGAATTATTCAACAGTATTCACTTCGCCTTCGGCGAATAATTGTTGATAAAAGACAGTTCGGCTGAGGGACAAATGTCGGAATAACAGATAGACAGACAAACAGAGAGGCAGACTGAATAACTGACACGCTAACAGATTTACATATTGTTTATTGGCTGACGGACTCACTGACTGACTGACGGACGGACTGACTGACTAACTAACTGACTGACTGCCTGATTGACTGACGAACTGATTCACTTGGTTACTGACCGAGCGACTGATTCTCTAATTAACCAATCCTACTCGAGTTAATACTCTCTGTGTTCTTCTGAGACCAGGAAAATTTAATTTCTTAAAAGTTGCTTACGTTTCTCCTCCGAAGTTGTCGCCTTGTTGCTTTCAATGAGCAATTGGCAGAACATTAACACAACAGGATGTCTGTGGGCTACCAACACATGAAGAAATCCAAGATACGCAACAAAACCTGTTCGTTAAATTGAAGGGGAAAATGGGCATTAGATGGGGACTCAACTGAAGTCTGGGTTACTGTTGGTTCGTTTAAGTTGAAGCTGGAGTATCTTTAGCTAAGAGACCAATCGTAATTTTATCACCGGGGTGGAGAAGGGGAAAACGGATTTTGCACGTGATAGAATGGCTTTCAGTGGGAGCAGAAGGGGAATCAGTCGTCTCTTACAGAGTTTAAAGACGAACTATTGCAAATTGACCGCCAATGAAGATTGAAGGGGGGGGGGGGAGTCCATTAGAATACTACGGAGCCCTATTGGAGGATCGGGTAGATTTCATTATGACACAACCAAAATCCTTTGATCACCTTTCCCCAGGCCTTTCTCCAGTCCATCGTGCCGCGTTGCATTGTTGTTCAGATGCTTCGGTAATTTGAAAAAAAATCAAAAGCAGCAAGAAGCAAAGTCTGAGAAGCAACAAGCAGTTGCTCAATTTTTCAACTTTTCGACAGACATACCACCGTTCGGCAAGCACTGAATGGCAGATGATAGGTCAGAAGACTTGAACACGGAGGAATTAACTTTCTAAGCATGCGTTTTTCGGGGAGCTTACCTTTGTCCCATCTCTGAAATCCTGGCATTAAAACAGTTCGGTCGAGACGTGAGAAGAAGAAAAGCCCAAGAATCATAGCTTTAGCTATGCGAAGAAGACCTGACAGGAATCCAACAATGGCGTTGAGGAACACGAACGCATACGACATGATAGAGAACAGTCGTCTAAAAATTGATTCCAAAATGAGAACAAAAGAGTAAAAAGTGAAACAAAGAAATAATATTTAATAAATATTTAATAAATTTAATAAATAATATTTAATAGCTGCTTATAGCCAGTGAGAGGAACAACCTCGAGTAGAAATCGTGGTCTACTTTCAAGAAGGTAAACATAAAGAGGAGCGTCTAAGTGGGGTTGGCCATTGGCTGTAAGGAGGCAAAAAATTTAGCTGTTACGGGTAAAAAAAATGTTTCCTACCTACGATCTGTCATTTCGAAAGATTTCAAGTAACTGTTGCCCAAAAAAAAGCCAAAATTTTGGCTGTTAGCCATAAAAGCCATCACCACATTAAGACCCTCGAGGAACCTGGAGGCAGCCCTATATGCTGATTCACGATAAGGCTCTTAAAAACATAACGACTTTCTTAAGAGAAGAGGAGAGGTAAATTCTTCAGGTGATTTATTGCAGAGCTACAGCACTCTAATTGGTAGCACATTATGATGAACTCCGCGAAAACTAATTTTCGTGCTAACATCCTGTGTCTTTGGCAAGACGAGCAGCATTTTCTTTTGCTGCAAATGAGACGAACAGTCATTTTCTCTGTTAAGCATCAAAGCCACTATCTTGGACAAATTGTCTTGAAAAATTTGCATACACAGCCAATGTTAGTTATTGCAAGAATGCAAGCTTTTGTGACGTAAATTGTTTCATTTAACGTTGCATGGATGTGAAGAGGAGTAAGACCCACGAATGGCACACCGACCCTTAACGCAAATGTAATCTCTCATTAACACATAGACGCCATGTTAACTTGCTTCTGTTCAGTAGTAGCGAACAGTTGACTCAAAAAGATGTGGTAAGAAAACGATCCTGAAGTGCAGGCGTCTTATTAGGGCGAGCTAACGTTATAAGCTGGCGATCGTTCATCCGACCGGCCATGTTTGATCTGGAGTTAGAGTGAGCCCCTCTCCTAATTTTTGACCGTCGATCACTCCCTTAGTACAAATTTCTTTTTCTCCCCAGCCTTCTTCTGCCATTAAAATCAATGATGGTGGCCAAGAAAATACTGAGCACCCGCTCGCTAAAATTACGCCTGCTGTGCAAGCTAAAAGAAAACAAATTGGCGCACAAGGCGCAGCCGAGTGGTTCAGTGATTTTCTTCCCATAAATTGACATCTTTTGTGATCTATAACTGAACACAGCCACGTTAACAATCAATGATAAAGCAACGAAAATGTGTTTATGATGACGTCACCTATGTGTCAAGAACCAGTCAAAGTACGTGCGCAGCTCAGCTTATCATGTTAATAGAAACAGAAACTGTATTTTTAAGTTACCGGTTGTCAATCACGACTGAGAAATTTGGGTATTCTCTGTCACGAAAGACGTATTGAGATAGGAACACGCGCTGGAACACTCGTAATATGACAGCCAGTACTATCGATGGTCTGAAAAAAGATAAAAAAGCAAAAAAAACAGACAAACAAACATGAGCTAAGTCAACACCTGAGGGGAAATGTAAAAAATATAAAGCAACTTATTCACGTTATCTACTTACACAGCTCCTTTCGCAGCTGATGAAATCAAATCGCGTATCATCTTAGAAGTGCTTGGAACGAGAATTAGAAGGAAGCCCAAATTTGACAACACGACAAAACCTGCAAAGAGAAACGAGCTAAAATTTGGAAAAACCAATACTGGAGATATGAAAAACTCATCATTTGAATAACCTGATTCGACACTACGTAGCGCTCTACGAAGCCTTTTTTTTTATTAACACAAGAGGTGTTAAGACATACGTGAAAGTTATGCAAACCCTCAACTTATTCCAAATCTCAACTAGCTTAGGCAACGTAAAAACGAAAAGAAACCTCCTCTTTTGATTCAATATAGGCTCGGGTCTGATATGTTACTCTGGATGTTCCTTTTGTAATTAATAATAAAATGGATCATTGGAACTACAGCGTTTACATATTTTTTTAATCATATCACGTTTGAGCAACACCAGTCTGAGCACGAAACAAATGCACTGTTTAAGGTTGAACATTGCATACATACCAATCACGGCATAGGCGACTTGGTATCCAGTATAACTCAGACTTCTTCCCTTCAAGACAAAGTATTCAGCAGTGAGGCAAAATGTACATGACCATGACTATAAACGCAGCTGTAAATGTGATCTTGACCGTAAACTGCGACCGTAAACGTGATTGCGAACGTGACGTGTTTTGACTGTTACGGTCAGTTACATTCAACCATCATTGAGTTGTTCAAGGAGCAAATTCTCAATTTCTGGAAAAAGCTGAGAGCTTTCCAACCTTTCAAATTATCGTGCCCTTCAATTAAGGTAACTTTTCAAAATATATCAGTGTAGGCATAGGTTAGTCATTTCATCTTTAATTTTGATAGGAGCGTTGAAAGCAAGCTTATTGCCATACCACAAAAGAGGCCGGTGAGAGGCAAACGTTTTGCATTAGGCGTCTATCTCCACGGTAGAGCTGGAACATGTGGTCCCTATTAAATAGAATCACAATAAACTTAACAATAATCTTTCAGTCCGAATTCAACAAACAGTATCCAGGATCCCTCCTGGTCTTCGAATCATCTGACGATTCTCTCTTTGTGTTCGAGTGGTATTCCATTTTTTCATGGCATTTTGCTGGCGGCCAAAAGACGTTCACAAGGCGAATGAACTGAACGAAATTTACCGACAATGCAACGTCAGGCAAAAAAAAGGTGTTTAATTGAAAATCGATACTTGCATATTGAATGCATAAAACACTCTATTAATGTACAAGCGCTTTAATGCTTGTCTTATTCACACTAATGCCGTCCAGGAATGCTATTGAATTACAAACAGTGACATAAAAGTAATAATGAATGGTCTCTGCACTACAGTGTTTGTGTATTGTCTCCATCGAAATTCAGGATGGTGTTAATGACTTGAAGGTTAGCGCTAATGAAAGTACGTTTTTCTCTTCTGTGTGACGATTGACGCATAAGAATGCCCAAAACTGTTATTGAATGCTGATTAAAATGGAAAATTGAATCTCATTTATGTGCAAATGATCGTATTTTGTCGCTAATGAATGTAACTTCACGCATTTGTTCACCTTTTCACATAAATGAATGCGTATTTTCTCATAATGAACAGCAAAAGGTGTAAACTAGTCACAAGTACCTGTGGCACTTCATGAAATGAAGTGTTGTTATAATATAAATCAGACCTGCGAAAATGAACGATCCGTAAAGACCACCTAAAATCAACATAAGAAATATATCAATATAGCCAACAGAAAATAGAAAACAGACCTAGCCTGTTCTAAGAAAGCAATTAGGTAGTAAAGCAGCGGAGTGGTGAACGGCGCATTTGTAAACGGTGTAATTATAGGGGCAGTGGAGCAAAAACAACGAGGGGGACTTCGGTCAGGTAACGTAACGATCCCGAACCAAATCTTCTCCGGTTTCACTTGTCTGCAACTGTCGCACCGTTTATATTCGTTTCATTAACTGAGCGCCTAGAACAGGCTTAAATAGCTCCTGGTACAAGAGCTGATAGAAGTCTCTCTTTGCATGATAAAGGCTTTTTACACAAGTGATCTCCTCTCGCGCAAGCGTCAACTTCATAATCATCTCAGCGCGAATTGGACCAATTTGTCCCCAGCAATATAGCAAAAAGTTTCTGAGGAGATGGTCGATCTCCTTACGTGGTCTTTATTTTTTGTGAGGTGTTCTGATAAAAATACTCGCAGGGGGTAAGAGTTTCTTTGAAATGTCGTGGGAAATACAGCTTATCAGAACGAAGTATGTCCTATTTGACATATGATAATGAACAATGGTAATATGACTAATTTTTATGGAGCAGTTTCCGCGGATTATAACTTATTCAGTAGTTTTGGGATGTGGTTTGATTAATTGACCAGTGAACAGAGTGACGAAAGATTGTCCGCTTCACATAGTCAAGTAGATAAAGGCTTTGAACTTGAAAGATTTTAGGAAGCAGGTAAATCATCATGTTTTACTGCCGATACATTACCTCTTAGAGTATGAATATCCAAATAGGAATCCCTGAGAACGCCTATAATTTCTTCCCACGTGATGAGCAAAGGCAATGAGACCTACATGTAACAAAGAGAAATAGAGTATGCAAGAATAATTTCATTTCAAATATTTGCTTAAAAAAATATGGGTCATAAATAGACACACTCGCGTCTGTTATACTGAAAACTTTAACCCTTGCAAAAGACAAATCGAGATGCAGAGAATGAAAAAATCCATTTCGAAATCGATAGACAAGACATCTTCTAATATATTGACTACTAACTTCAAAGACAGCTATCCCAACGAGAAACACTGTTGATATCAACTGAGTGGAAAACTTGAAATCTGAAATCATAGACGTTGTCAATGTCATTAGTCCAATCCATGAGTCTAGATTTACGCTTACTAATAAAAAAATAATGAAATAAATGAAAAAATTGATAAATTAATCAGGGCCTATCGACGATTGTAAACCATGAGGTAAAAAACAATAAAGGGACCTAAAATGCCAACGTTTTTTATGTTTTAACGAAATACCATGCACACCTGCCCTTGGTATATAAAAAAAGTTGAGAACCTTCCAATACCATTCTCTCTTGTCTGGGTATCTGAAAAAAACCGAAGACGATACTGCTGACAATAATAATAACTCTTATTCTGATCAATTCCTCACGATAACGAGACAGGGACAGGGACAGGGACAGGGACAGGGACAGGGACAGGGACAGGGACAGGGACAGGGAACAAAGACAAAACATAAGCAAAAGCACGAAGACAAGGACAAGGACTAAGGCAAAGACAAATTAAGACCAGGACAATGAAAGATAATAAAATTTAACTGTTTTTTAGTCGTGCACTGAACAGGAGCTTGTTCAGAGGACCAACTTTTTTAGAGCTTTTAAAAGTTATCTTACATTGGAAGTTTTTGCCCCAAAATGAACTTCACGTGAACAACGTCCGAATCATGAGCCAGTGAGCGGGAGCAGGAGTCCTTTCCCTAAAGAGAAAGATTTGAGGGACACAATAAAAATAGTTGCCGATACATCCAACCCTTTAAATTTTTACCCTCTTGTTGCCATTTTCTCCTGTTTGTTTATAAAGTCTTGAATTCTCCCAGATCTCATGATATTTTGTAATTTTCTTTTTATCTGGATTTTAAAGCGTCATTGAAACCTTGCTTAACGCCTTTCTTTGAATTTTATGATGTTACTATTGCCTCGCCGTGCTTAACTAAACAGGGAATGATCTTAAAACTCCAGCTAGTCGAAGACACATGCACAAATTACACACTTCTGTATCTGCTGTAAAGTGACGAAAACATACATGTTTGCAACTCTGACTTACAGCTGACTCTGTAGAAGGTACAGACCACATCTGTCTAACTCGTCGAACAATAAGGAAAGCAAATCGCGTTGTTATAAAGATGAGGCACAGTGTTGTAGGCAGGCTAGAAATAATAAACATTATTCCATAGGCTCCTGTTTTCTAAAAGGAAAAGAAATACTTTACTTTCTTGAGCCGTACGGGCCATAATTTTGTTTCATGACTCATAAAATCTAATTTATAGCCAACAGAAATAATGGCACTCGAAACAACAGCGAACAAAAATTACTCGGGGAGTGCTCTTTAGCCTTTTCTACATAAAACAAAAATAGATTACAAGGACAAAGGCAAGGAAAAAACAAAGAGAAGGACAAGGACTAAGGCAAAGACAAAAATATTTCACACCCCTGCAGGGGCGTGAATTGACTTACTTCCGACAGTTGTTCATGGCTTGAGAACGATGACGCTTTTTCAGCGCAATATATACTATATTAGTATTTTGGGTGATTTAACTCTTTCTCTATAATCCATTTCCTTAGCTTCATTCAGTAGTTCATAAAAACGCAACAAGCAGCTTTATCTACGTGACCATAAGGAAACACAAGTTCTTCACGTTTGTTGATGCATTCCAAAACTAATACCTTATAAACAACGTGGCAACGTATCTCTGTAGCAAGTTGAAAAGAAAACCTGAAAGAAACCAATGGAAGTCAATGAGTTGAACGTATCATCTGGCCCTTTCGGGAAACTGTCGAAGTACTGGAGGGATTGTAACTTAGAAAGGCATCTCGACCAAGAAAAGAAAGACAATATACATCATAACATACCGCGCCCAAGTCCTACCTAATTCCCAAAGAACTACCATGGTACAAATCTTTATGTACCCATAACATGACGTTTGCAGTTTCACTTCGTCTTATATCAGGGATGGCAAAGCAAGCTTAAAATGGCAGAAATCGCCAGAAACCACCACAGACACACAAGATGTGAGTAAGTGTTATTGAATTCACTTGTAAAATGTTCACATGTCGAAATGTTTATCGTTGCAAATCGACCATATTTCGTTCCCCATACTATTCCTTACAACATGTTCAAATTCTCAACGGTTCCTCTTGGAACTCAACCCAACGTCACACAACGCGTGATGCTTTCATAAATTAATCGTTTCCTTTTTTTCGAGACATGAGCCTGGGACGGGTGTAATCATACTATTTTAAAGAGTTGACATTTCCTAAAACTATTGTTCAATTGAAGATTTTAATTTTAAAACCGTACAACTTTAGAATTTTCAAAATTTTTAATCAAGAAGTTAGAGTTGTTGTTGGCTGCGCTTGGAGCAACTCTTACGCTTCTCTCGTGCTCTGCAAACTCCCCGCGTGGTGCATCCATAAATCGATATATGCACGCTAAGCATGGACCAATTCTTTAGTACTCAGCGTGTTTATTGTAAAGAAACCTGCATCAACTTCGAAGAGTTCCGGTTTGTTTTAGCCCCATACCTAAAATTAACGTTCTGATATCTCATGAAATCGCATGTTCTCAATTGAGAACTTATGTCACAAGTATTTTCGAAGTTTCACGAAAAACACTCTCCATAAAAACGAATAAAGGGATGACCGGAATTTCTACTCTGTCTCACTATGTCTGACTTAACGAACTAGTGTAAAAAGTCCCATAATTAAAGGAAATACTCACATACATACCTCAACACGCCATAAAGAAAGCCAAGGATAGAACCAACGAACTTGTATTCGGTTGTGAGGCAGACAAAATATGGATAGAATAGTATTGTAAAAAGGAGGACAGCCAACAAAACGTCGATAACTAAGTAAATAGAAAGAAAGAAATTGCTCAAAGGTTTAATCAATGATTCTTGGACCTCAAATACTTCTTTAACAACCATAAAAGAACTCTTTTAATTCTCGGTTTTTGCAATTACTTTGTCTTTTCTCAAAAATACTTTTGGTTCAGTCTCCTAGCTTTGGTTGTCTCCTTGCAGAGGTTGTTTTTGTATGGGTGTGTTCTTGTGTACTTGTTTCGTTTTTTGCTATCAATTTTTTTATTCAATTCATACATTTAGTTAGCTAGTTTAAATTTTGGTTTTGTTCGTTTTCAAAGCCTTATTTTTCCTCTATATAATGATTTAGTTTTGAATTTTGGGATGGTATTTCAGGTTTAAACGAAACATTTAGCGATATGGCCATGCGCTTGTTGTGATGATAATGCTGTACTTTGGAGACCACAAGGGTTTAGCCTGTTATTACAGAGCAATTTACTGGAACCTGGATTAGACATCCATCGTGCATTATGCGCATAACGGAGAGATTTCTGTGGGAATATGCTCTACATGTGTTACTTTATTTTTATCTTCAACCGTGATGATTCTTACTTCCAACACCGCTAAGAAACTCGATCATAACAGCGCTAGAGTTACCTACTTTTTACCCAAGGAGATTCCAATGGGACAATCGAGATACTGCCGCTTCCACCCAATGCCATTCTTATAACAGTGCTACCTGTGGCTCCAAACGTAACAGCAATAGTCCACCTGTTACTGAGACCACCAAGAAAGTTCATGGGTCTAAAGAGGAATGATGCAGATATATTGTCACTATGGAAAATTGTAATGCAGCTTGATCAGAAGCCACAAAACCAGCAACTTGTTGATAAATTGCACTAACTTTTTTCTCTTTTCAAATCCTGGTTGGCGTTAAACTAGCCTGAAGAGCAAGCGAAATTTTGGCGAGAGGACCAGAGTGGAAGTTAGTAGTTATTAGGCTAGTTGAAACAACTTACCGCACCTATGCTTGAAATTTGGAGTCAAATAACACACTTTTACACGTGATGGACAAGCTTTTGAGACACGCTTTCAGCTTTGAACCTTTATCTTTTGAATTATACTTAAATTGTGGCGTCTATCTAGATTTGAATTATTTTGTAACGTGAAGACTTCGTAATATACGGGATCAATTGCAACGCAAAGCACGACGGGTTCCAGTGGGCCAAATCACTGAGGCAGAGGCTTCTATCTGGGTGCATGCGCATGCGTGTGGGTGTTTGTGTGTGTGTGTGCATTTGCGCGTGTGTATGGGGGCCCAATCGCTCAAATTCTAAATTTGCTATGAAACAACTATAAAAATATCTATTTTAATAAACGGACAACATACATCAGTAGTCCAGGACGCCCATCCCAGAGTTCCAATTTAAGCTTAGTGCGTCGCTTCAGGAATGAAAGAACTAAAATAATAACCAACTGCAAAGAAAAACATGAAGAAACATTAAATGATTCTTTAAAATAAATCTTATTTCATGGATTACACAAACAACACCGCATATAAGGAAAACTTGATTCCCAGCGCCAATTGTACAATCACGTATCGCACTCAGGCTAACGACCTTTCATCACCAGTTTTATCATGATTGTTTTCCAACAGACATAACTAAGAACACTTAAAATTATTTCCTTTTCTACTCTATTCGAACTTTAACAAATAATGGCTCCTTTCCAAGTCCATATCCACACGGTAAAGAGCAAGGAAAAAAGGAAATCCGCTATCGCTGCCGTTAACGTTGTCGTCATAATCATCATCATCATCATCATCATCATCATCATCATTATAATTATCATCATCATCATCATCATCATTATCATACTCTACACACTCCTAACCGTCATTATTGCTGTCGTTATCATTATTTTTGTAATCATTACCCAACAAAATATACGAAATATAACAGAGCACTCACTGCAGGAGCAAGACATCCAAAATCAAAGTCTCTTTGCTGGTTGTGAGCTTTAAAACAGCTACAGCAAAAGAAAAAAAGAAATATAGTAGCTTAAGCATCCATAACTTTCAATATGTATCATCTTATGAATGTAGTATGAAAAAACGCTCTATAGACAGAATTCATAAATGGCGCCCTCTCGGAACGGCCTGGTTTCGAACACATGTAAACGAAGTCCGAAAGCCACTCAATGAAAGGGCAACTTTATATCGAGATGCTTTTTACGGTACTTCAAACCCAAAATATTAGCGTTCTTTTGTTTATTATCGTTTGTGGTAGAATATCCGGGAGACTATATGAAAGTTGTGGAGTTTTGAAACCTCGTAAAAAGTCTTTCCTTATGGATGAGAACTCAGAAATGCCAACACATGGCTGTGTTCCTCTGTGTACGAAGAAGATTTATCGAGACAAAGTAATTGGTGCCAAAATATCTTACCTCCGTTTTCCATTCGAAGAAAACCTGAGAAAACAGTGGATTCACACAATGTGAAGGGACTTAGGCAAGAATTTCTCTATATCAAGTTCAAACAAGGTTTGCTCGAGGCACTTCATGGCCGAAGATTTCAAGACTACCTCAACGCACGTGGTGTCTTTAAAACCGGGAGTAGTGCCTTCAATTTTTGCGTGGAAACGAAGTTCTCCACGACAACGATCTCCGCCTACTCCTCGTTTGAAAAATAGGAGAGAAATTTTGATCGAGACGCTATGGGAAGAAAGTCTGGAAAGAACGTCTATCGAAATTCCCAGTGCGATATCTTCATCTTCATCGACGACAACAACAATCGGTGACAGAACCGGACTCTTATTTCACCGAGCGTCAATCCGTGAAGGATACCAAAATTTATGAACTAGAGGACCAGATTGTTGCATTGTTACAAAACAAAATCTGAACAACATCTAGCCAAATTATTTTATATTTCTCAGTCGACTTTCAGTCGAATTTTTATTACACGGTGCAACTTTATGTACTTAAAACTAGGCCGGCTGAATATTTGGCCATCCAGAAGGCTTCTTGATGAGACAATGCCAGAGGATTTCAAGGCTAAGTACCCTTCAACAAAGATGATCATTGACTGCACAGAGATTCGCTGCGAAATGCCACCTATTCTTCTTTTAAATAGTGAACTGTTTAGTTCTTATAAACATCACACCACTTTAAAGGGACTAGTAGGAATCTCACCCAAGGGGTCTTTCGCATTTATTGAACAGTTGTACACAAGCAGCATATCAGAAAGGGAAATGGTTGAGCGCAGTGTTTTTCTATACCTCTCTTTTTCTAAACGAGACTCTATAATGGCTGACAAGGGTTTCACCATTGAAGACGTACTTCCCCTGAGTATCTCCCTCAATATACCCCCTTTCTTGGGGATGTCAGATCATATGTCACCTGAGGATGTGATTAAGACACAGGATATTGCTTCGCTGATAATTTATCGAGAAAGAGCTATTAACAAGGTCAAGAACTTTTTAATTTTTGAAGGAGTAATTCCTTTAAGCCAGTTTGGCATAGTAAATCAAATGTGGTGTGTGTACCACGTTGTGTAATATGCAAGATCCTATAATTACATGGCAAAGTACAATGATAGTAACTTAAACAAGATGCCCCCATGATAACAGAAATTGGCAACCCCAAGCTCATCAACATCTCTGCGCATGCATAGAATTTATGAAACAGATTAGATCATGCCTCGCTTGTGAGGCACCAAGTGCTGTTCACTCGAAAAGACATTAAAGTCCAATGTACATAATATTTAGATGGAAGTTGATATGCTTTTCTTAAACTCCTGTGATGCAGTTTTAATGAAACCTTTAAGGGAATCTCCTCGACAGCCAAAACCTCAATTCTTCGCTCTTCAATAATTAAGGAATTCTCCCCTCCAGTGAAGCCCCTTAAATATCATCTTCTGTGAGAATAACAACGCTATCCGATGAACTTGCCAAACAAGACGCCATAGTGATACTGAATAAAATCCTTTCGAGCCTCGTTTTTCTGTATTTGAAACCAGGCTTTTCCGCGCGGCCGCCATTTACGAATTCGGTGCATATAGTATTTTGCATGTGGGGCACGATGCGAGGACACTATCCCAGCTAGAGCACTGAAAACACTGAAAGATCTGTAGTCAGAGTGACGCGGAGGTTCCTTTGCTACATAAATGTTTACCTCTCCACCTGTATTCTGAATTGAATAATTAAACGGTTACTGACTGGTTTCTTTTTGAAGGGGAATGAACAGATGAATAATAATGGCAATTAAAAGCGAGTGAAGTCCAATTTGGTCCTGCAACCTTGAATCGGCAGTGCGATTTTTAGATCAATGGTACTAGATTTCTGACAGAAACGGATAACGAAACGTCCTTTAACACTTTCCATTTATTAGCATGGCGCATACATATAGCTAATCATAATTCTAAATGAATTAGATAAACATACGTGTCTGTAAAAAATGCAGATTTTCTGAAATGGAACGAATGGAAGCCGGAAATCTTAAATCAGCGCGGATATGTTCGCAGCTTTAAAGCGACACTTGGCTCATCACTAACTAAAATAGCCTACATGCAGTTGTTATCAATGTTTGCGTATTTCAAAACCGAGCGTGACTCAACCAAAACCATGAAACATTGCGTTTGTGAGAACAGACCATAAACTTTTTAGCAATAGACTTCGCCAACAAACTCTTGAAACCACTGGCACCATTTGATGCTATTTCTTCACTTATTCTTTAGCCGATTTGAGAAGCTTTTCTTTGAAACATTCGCTGCCATGTCAAGTCTTCGAAACTTCCTCAACGAGATGCATGTATTCGATAAATGGGACAAATTAAAAACTTGTTACAACCCTTTCTATCACTTACTCATTCTCACTTGTCGCTTCTGAAGCCATTATGACTGCTTCTCTAAGCTCGATAGGTTTCCGCTTCACTGATTAACACTTCCCCTTAGAGACAAACGACTTGCGCAGACGTTAAAAATTACATCGCCTCTATTTTGCTGTTTCAGTCTATCCATGGGGAATGGGTATAAATCTACTTACTACGTCATGTATGGGGAATTATCATGGACGTTATTGTATGTATGTAAAGTATAGTAAAAAATATGAATTGAGTAGATAATAATTCCCCATACATGATCAACCTAGGTAAATCGGCTGGTAAACCGCTGGCAGATAAACTTGGGCTCATTTCTGTGAAACAGCTTGAAACTCAAAATATACGATTTTTTTGGGAATATTCCACTTTTATTATCACGTGTATTTTGCGGTGGCCTTTTAAATATGGAGTTGTCAGATGTTCAGCGTAAAACTTGGTAGCGAAATAGTTTGAAATGGAGGCTACAAAAGCGACTGGATTGACTTTTGGACGAAGACGATCTCTCTGTTGCCTTTATCCGTGTTTCCCACGTGGATTCTGACAACGAAGCACCCTCTGATGTCGAAAGTAGCGAAGACAAGAATCAGCAGATGAAAGTGGAGAAGAAAACGATGGCAGCTGAGAAAATGAGGAGCGTGACAACTCGAATTTGATTTGGTCATCCTCAAGACCGAAACTTCAATAAAAGGGTTGTTGTGACAATAGAAATGGAGAACAGCAGTTATCTTAACTATGCTCGTCCCTAATAATGTTTACCAGCTGATTGTGAATGAGATCATCTCATTCAAAACGCCAAAAGTTCCAACTTCATCCAAACTCGCGTGGTCATCTCAAAATTTGACTGTTCTAGAGCTGAAGGCTTTGCTTCAGGTCTCACCTAAGCAATGGGCTTATTGGAAAAACCCAACTTGAAGTCTTACTGGTCTAGTAATTTAGATTTTAACACTCCAATGTTTCCTAACCCAATAATTATTGAGAGAACCCTATCCTAGAATTTTGCGGCTTGTGTACTTTGTTGATAACATCAATGCTCCAGACCCTGATGACTCTAATGAGATTTACTGTGGAAAATCAGGCCGTTTTTTAATGCCTTGCAGCCCAGATTCACTGCAGTTTGTGCACCGTCACAGAATTTGTCTTTGGATGACACTGATGAAATTCCCGGAACAATTCAAATCAGTAGGCTAGCTGTTTTCAAAGAGAAACTAGTGGATCACCTTATAGCAGGAAATTCTTTTCGAAGAGATAGCAGTAACTGTTAGTTTCGAAACGCGTAACTTGAGTACTTTTCTGTTATGTTTGATCCGGTCTATTATTTCTTCGTTGGTTAATGATTATTACTTAATATGTTTTTTATTTCAATCAGTTTCATTTAAGCATTTGTTCCAGATATTATATTTCATATTTCATCGCTATAAGTTGCTGTCGACGCCACCAATTTTGTCTGCTATTTACGTACGATCCACTATCAGCGATTCATCTACAATCATTAGGAGCTAAACCAAAGTAAGTTTTTCTTTATTTCTCATTTAAGATATTTCCTTTTTTTGATACGTATATCGATTTATTTCTCGCTTCCAGTTCACTTTATAATCGCTTCATTGTTAATTAGGTTAGTGTTACATTTCTCAGGGATATTTTCTTAGTTCAGTTTCTGCGGCATTTTTTTTTACTTTGAACCACGCAAATTCAGCTACAACGTTACCATCAATCATAACTACGCTATCTTCAATCCTACTTTGCCCTCTTCATCTGTGATTTCACACCGACCTCCTTATTTTCATTTGTAATTTTGATTACGTACTTCATTTGATTAAACTGCGATTTATATTGTGCATTCAGATTGTCTTCTCACTTCTACACCAGTAACCTTTGAAGGTTAAATTAACTTGTCAGCAAATCCCACCCAGTCATCGGATATCTGCTTCATCCATGCGCAGTTTCACTATCCCATAAAAAAAACTGGCACTAGCAGAAGATGTAAGGTACACATACAACCAGTGGAAACAATCATTGAGTGTGGAGTTTGCCAAGTGCAAATGTGTCTAGCACCTTTGCTTCCTGCGATATCACACATTGAAAGAATATCTCTTTGATGACCCTGACAGAAATAATTCTGCTAAGGGCTGTTATTTAATTCAGTAACCTCTGCTGTAGCTACATAAAATATAGGTGTCTTTAAGCCAACTGTCCATGATCTTAGCAACTCTAGCTGCTGAAATACGAAATTTGTCTAGCATGTTTCTTGGGCTGCAGAAGTTTGATTTAAAGGAAGACAAACTAGAACTAGAATATCTTATTATAATTAAAACTTGATGACTCAGAGAGACTAAGGATTCAACCATGAAGACATTTGTAGAAAACTTGGGATAATACCTAAATTTCATTTGTATATCACATAAATGAATTCCAAATATCAATCAAGGTTTTCTCAGTCTTAAGTTTAAAAATTGAGTTGATATTGTTATTAGTAGCTCTTTTAAATAGGTTGAAAAGTTTTAGAAGGTATATTTTTCTCATTTTGCAAATAATTGAATTTACTTGAAGGTGAAGTTGTTGCAACATGTTAAAATGAAACACAACATTAAACTTTATTGATATGTAAAAAGTTTTCATTTGACTCTATACTAGCAACTCTCTGTATTATATTTCGAGCCAATCATTTTCCACAACTTGTAAACACCATTACAAAATAATAAGTAAGGGAAATGGAAAATCTGTGGTACTATATACACCATATTTGAAATGCCATGTCCATAATAAGCTAACAGGATTGAGGAGGGCGTATGTGGGAATTGGCTCTCTTGTCTGTATCATTAATTTGCTAATCGCTCCTGTTGCCAATGTTTTGATGAGGTTGGGCCGTCAGGGCAAAGGAACTGAGGATTTTAGTAGGCAGTGACTTTTCTCAAACCTGAAAACTATTGTCGTGAAAAGTCATACTTGTGCCTTGTAACTCATTCTTATTCTGATGAACTAGCTTTTAGAAAGATACAATATTTTATTACATAAATTTGATGCATAGGCTATAGACAAAACTTTAGTTGACTGTACTTTTATAGCCAATACCAATCCATTTACCTTATCAAATGTTAGTTGGATTAGAGGAAAAAGTAATGTGCCATACATCTGCAAGATTTCATTTAATTCTTTTAATTACATGAATATTAACTGATACTAGAAGATCTAATAATATTCAAAATTAAAAAAACTGGTTGAAAAATTAAAATTCAGTGTAGGCCAGATGAACAACATCCTTAGAGAAAGAAATGTGTACTAATGCAAAAGTTAAGCAAACTTTTTTAAAACACCTGCCTGTAACTGTATAGTACGTAGTAAAGTCATTTGAAGTAGTCATAATCCAAGTTTCAATATTGGAAACACATGCATATGCAGATTCCTATCAACCTGTAGTTCAAGCCTGACATGACTTCATAATTTTGATGCACACCTCAAAAGGAGAGCAGATAAATTTCAAGTTTCTATTTGTTCAGTTTAGGTTAGTGAGATAAAATCAAGTCAAACATTCACACAATGACAGGTTCAAGAAATTTTCACAACCAATTTATAAGGTTAGCCTACCTGGAACAATAACCTTCATGTACAAATTAGAACAGGTTAGTGCTCATAGTGGGAAAAGTCACTGTCTTACAAGAGTACTTTTTAAAGAGTTATTTTTTGTCTATTTTAAAGGCACTCAAGTGCTTTCAAAAAAAGAACATTTGCTTATGCACAAAAGAACTATCTGTGGTAGGAGGGCAGGCTTTCCTTTCTTCATTTAAAAAATATACTGAGGTTATCATCTTTCCACAAGCTCAGTGGACAATGGGAGTGAATTAGACTGATAGTGACTATTTTAATTGAGTAAACATCCAGAGGAGGACAAAAAGTAAGATATGGTCAGCACAACTCTCTTATTTTAATTTTTTAACCTATAAAGCCAAGGCAGTTATATTCTTTCTCTGTGCATGGCATGGTCACGTACCCTGTGACCAATTCCTTATGTCAATGTTTAGTTTGGGTATGACCATAGGTAAGTAAGAAATACCTTGCACCATTGGAAGTTTGAGCAAGAGTATTTCATACAATCTAAATAATAACAATATTACATGTTAGAATGTGGTTACTTACTCAGAAAATTATATAATCAGACAACTCCCAACAAAGGCAGTCAGTTTGTAGACTCACCTGCTTCAACATTTGAGGGCTTAAGGTACAGAGAAATAGATCTCATAGTGGTAAACAGTTACCATTAATACAAAGTTGAAAGTTTGAAAGCTAAAAGATACACATTACAATCATGGGTAATTGCTATCTTCAGCCTCATCATCCTGATACATGTGAAAAAATCAAATGTTACTCACATATTCAATTAATATCCTGAATTAAAAGTTATAATTTTTTTAATAACCTGCTTCCTCTAATTGTGCTCCAGATGTAGTAAATGGTATTGAAGAGAAAGGAAGAAAGTTCTTGGAACATTCTATGTTAAATGAAACTTCAATTTTAATTGCAACAGCAATAAAAACATCTGTGAAGCTATTATAACAGTTACCTTTCCATGTAAACAAACCATAATGAAGCAAGATATGAATAAATTGAATCTTGTCCAGTTTGAATGTAGAATTCAAAATCTATTTAACTTGCTGGTGAATAGGAAAAACCTCAATATGTTTTCCTGCTTCTATCATTCTTAATAGCACAAATCAATCACACCACCACTTCAGTTTGATTTGTTTGACAATGTGTACTTTTTCTTATGGTCATCTATTTTTATTATCTTTCTTTTACCAGCTGATATATGAGAAGAATCAAGTCCACACTGGTGATTTTACACATTGTAAGTAAACCCTACAACTGATTAAACTTTATTTGATCCAAAACATGAAAGGTAACGGAGGAAGTTAGCTAGCAAAATTCAAGTTACCCTTCTTAATTATTCTGTGATGTTTTTTCTATCATAATATTATGGTAAAGTTAACAGTTTCCCTCATTTCACTGTCTTCTGTTCATTGTTTGTTTGCTTTCCCAACAATCTTAACTATTGTTGCCAACAAATGTGAGGTACATATAAAATGTGTACAGTTATTAAAGACATCATGTAATCAGTTTAACAAATGTAGAATATTCCTTGAATATATGATTGCAGTAAGTGCAAGTGCCCAGTAAACATCATTCTGTGGTCTTCTACTCCTCCTCCTGGGAGGTCACCAAGCTTGCATACATAAAAATTGAAGTTCAATGACTCAAGTAGCTTTTTTGGCTACAAAGATCAACAAAGAACAACAGCCACACCAAAAAATATTTTGAAAGACACCTCTAAAATGGTAGTTATACAAACCAACATGTATGAGTGAAGGATGTGAAGCATTATTATGATTATCAATTTGCTATTCCTTACTTGCAAACAGCTTATTTCTAGCAGCTTTAAAAAGTTCTGTATTTCCCTTTCAAAAAAAAGCATTTCCCATGAAAATTGAAATGTTGAAGGCATATTAAAGATGCCAGCAACAGGTATTTCCGTTGGAAGTGTTTGATAAGATCAGATTCTCATCACATTTTGTTTTTTTACATCTGAAAGCATAAGGATATTTTAATCATTACAATGTAATGGATCCCCATTTAGCACTATAACTCCCAAGATCTCATGAGTAATTCTCCTAACTGTTTCCCAGATGATTCTCATTACATTTGTTTGGAGAATTTGGTATCATTATCCCATAATTAATATTTTTCTTACTCTCATCACTTGTCTGCATGATATTTTATAGATACAGTATGGAGAAATTCTGTTTTGGTCACTCAGTAGTTAAAGGGTGAAGACAGGGTAGTTGTATATACAAGGAAGATGGCAAATAAATATAACATTATACTCCTGTAAATTGTTCTTTTTTAGAATGAAGTTTCAAACTCATTGAAATTAAGTTGACTTCATGATTCAGATTTTAGTTATAGAAACATGTAATACATATCTCTACAAGAATGAAAAGGGATTGTCATTTATGAATTTTAACATAGAAAATGCCAAAACCTTTGAGATGGAATTTACGAAAAACTATCACAATGTGGCATATCTATTCACTGAGATTTTAATCATTAGCTGGCATACAGAGATATAAAAGACCCTTTGTAAAAAAAACACAGAGCAATAAAATTAAAGATTCAGGAGAAGCATATGACATAAACTAGTTTACTGATCTTCCCGCCTAAATTCCATCTGGAAAGAGAACTCTGCAACTCCTCTGTTTTATCTTCTCACACTTGAATTAACATAAAATTTAATTATTTCCTCGCAGGTTAGGGAGGAAATAAAAGAAATGGTTGTATGTTAATAGAAACCTGTTAAAATAAAATAAAGCAGAAGTTTATTACCAACCTGTCTATGCTTCTGAATAAAGCTATAATGGGTATTTTTAAGCAATTTTCTACATATGTAATCCGAGTGCAATATACAGTCATAAAAGCATTTATCTTGGAAGGTTACACAAACGGACTCTCTAAAACTGCTCTTAAATTCGAAAACAATAGACAACGATTATTTACGCTGCCCATTAGCTTACCAGCGTGTTTGTAAGCTCAAATTGCCAGGACCTAGTTCTTCAGTTTCCAGCTTTGGGGAAAATTAACTTATCGCAAGCACGTTCATCATAACCCGAGCACTAAGTACGCCTCGAGATGTTGAGCGAAGAGAAAGTGGCTCCATGTTTTGAGAGACAAACCATGTCCTGAAGTTCGAACAAATCGAGTAGAAAGCATGAAAACATAGCGTTGAAAAGTACCAAACCAAACAAGGAAATTGCACCCGTAATTTAATTCTCAGATGTTTGACGGGTTCTCACTTGACAGTATTGTCAAAATCAAATTACCGCGTCAGACTTAATGTAAACATTAACATCGCTGACTCAATGTCATTTTATTCCAATTTCGAGAAAGGCCATTACTTCGTTCTTAGGGTAAAACAACACATCTTCGACAAAGCGCGATTTTCTAATAATTAATGTTAACCCTACGATAGTTAAGTGAAGAGAGAATGATGGAAACTTAATTGCTCACGCCGTTCGCGATCATTTGAAAACTTTCTAAGCAAAATATAATCCGTGAGATAGCTTCTCTTCCCTTAATACCACGACTTAATTAAAAGATTCCAAACGATAGGACAAGAAACAACTTAAAGAATACGAACACTTAGAAATGTTATTCGAGCGATGGACCGGCGCGAGAATTTAAGGCTACGAATGCCAAAGTCATTGTTTTACCGAAACGTGATTTGAAATATAAACTGAAGCTATTATCAAACGACGATTGGTGAAAGAAGATTTGAATTTTTCTAGGCCTCAGCGTAAGAGAAAAAAACCCAGATTGGACACGACTTACCTCCACTTCTTTCTCGGATCCTTTAGCTTTGTACTTCGCTTCTCTTTGTTGGTGACCTCTTTGCAGTCAGTTTTCTGGAGCTCTTTGTATTTCCTTCTCACTTTGCTCTTCCCGAGACTCTAGACTCTCTTCGCCTTTTGACTTTTGCCCTCTCTTGTTCTCTTTCGCGTTCCTCTTGCCGCATTGTGCCTATTTTAGCGTCCTTTCTAATTTCTTACATGATTTTCTCGACTCGCTTTACGCTTTTTACCTCTTCCTTTCTTTAGCCGCTCTGTCTCTATAATTTATTTCCAGTCTATTTCCACTCAAAACCCACGAACTTGAATTATAACAATTTCCTCCGTTTGAAAAAACTTTAGTTGTGCCGGTATCGTTGCTTTGCGAGTTGATTAAAAATTGCAAAATACTGAGAATTTCTGTTCAACCACAACCTCACCAGTTCGATTTCCGGCTTAAAACGCGGGCTGCTAACTATTTGCTTATGCGGCTTCACATTTACTGACACACGTGAAGCCCTCGTGTAATGTCTAACCTTGTACTCACTATACGCTGCACTAAAGCTCGGTACACGAGTATGCGCACTTCATTGTTATTTGTAGGTGTCTCCTGGCGCACACTAAAGTGGTATCGAAGATACGCACGCTATCGCGCCTGCGCATCCCCTTTTCCCTTACTTCCATTGCGTGAAGGCTAGAATAGTGCCTGCAATACAGTTGGCCGCGCATGCTAAAAGTAACACCTTGTACGGTCGGTCGTAATATAGTAGTAAGTCCACATTTCTTCGGCGTAGTGAGGTGCTCCTATTTGCTATAATTGCAAAATGGTAACGAGATCGTTAACCACATTAAAAAAAAAAATCTTTTTTTATTTAGAATCAATAACTGGCTGGCGACGAATTGGCTTCACTTAGTCTTAGAATCGTAGTTCAACTTTGAAAGTTATAAAAGTAATGTTAAACCATGTTAAGAAAAACCAAATAAAGCTCCATTTACCCCTTACTTGTCACCAGATTGCAAAATTATGAGCCTTATAGCCGAGCAGTCGTTTTTAATGCATAAATGTAACATAGAATACAACTCATGTTATCCAATACTAAACTGTCTAACTTAGTCTTAAAGACGCACTTGAACTTTGAAAGTTTCATGATGATAAACAATGTTAAGAAAAACAAAAGAAAAAATTATATTTTCTTTTTACATGATGGGCTTTTTTTTTTATGCAGTATTTAATTTGGAGCATAAACCTATCATGGAATATACAGCTGTTTCGAGAGAGGTGGTCCGACAAAAAGCGTAAAAATGCACACGACAACCATGAAAGGTATTGAGGGTAGTTTTCAGATCACGGCACCTTGACTTCAGGACGCAAAGAAAAACTGAGGAACGTCCTTGTACGGACGCGGTTCAGCGGGTTTGATTAATAAATTTATTTTCCTTCACTTATTAAAACTCATGAACTACCGGATACCCAGATTGTTTTCCAAGATTGTGGCGTGCAGTTTTGTCCGTTTTTTCCGATAATCTTTCTCGTAACAGCTATATACCTTACAACACTTG
This sequence comes from Pocillopora damicornis, assembly GCF_964200805.1. Taxonomy (NCBI): domain Eukaryota; kingdom Metazoa; phylum Cnidaria; class Anthozoa; order Scleractinia; family Pocilloporidae; genus Pocillopora; species Pocillopora damicornis. Next base: position 9,997,282 of record NC_142670.1, read on the forward strand.
ACTATTACAATGCCCTTCATTTAATCCTTAAAATAGTTTTGTGCTATGAGCTAAACCTGACGATTAGACCATAGCATCGACTAAAACTGATACTGAAGACGTGTCGACCTCACTCTGTTCAATGGGTACCGAAAAGGAATGGTGACGATACTGTATGATTGTGGGATTACGGAGGAGAGTTACAGCAAGAAGCCAGCGGTTGACCACCCTCTGTGACAGGCGTGGATGGCGGATTTCGCGTTTGAATCCTGTTTCAAAGTTATATCGACATTCAGTACATTAACGGTATTGTTGAAGTGTATGTGGGTAAATGCAAACTATATGTCGACTGCCTTACAAAAGGAACTCAGGCACTGTCCGGTATGGTTGCCTTATATTAATTTATTGGATCAATATCAGTATCTAGGCAACTGCCCACCTACCCCTCCTTTAATTCAACAACAGTCAATTGAAAACAAGTTAAGGTTAACGTTGGGTTAGGGGAGGGGTAGGTGGGCAGTTGCTCAGATACTGATATTGATCCAATTTATTGACATACCAGTGACTTGTTTTGGCTCCTCAGCGTTGTTTGGCTGCACAGAAAGGTTGGAATGTTCTGTGACAGACAGATTTTTAGTTAACTTGTTAAACATAGCTATATTTAGTTAGTATATTTGCTCTGGTCACGATCATAGATATGTGCGCGCTCTGATTGGTCGAGGATTGCATCATAACTCGCTATAATCTCCTCATTTCCGAAGAAGTGATAAATGCGATGGAAGAAAATTTCAATTGAAAAAAGCACAAAAGATGCTACTGTACTGAGTTTGGTAGAACACTTTTAACAGGATTAAATGAAGTTGATAAGTCTTCTTGCTTAGGTAGATACGAGTAATTAACACAATTGTCACAAAATATGCGGAACGCTTTCTTTATTCACAAAATTTGCAAAATTATTCGAAAGCACCCGTGCAATTATACCAACCGTTATTCGCGTCAGGTTCGGTAAACATTGTTAAATAATCCCCTCGACTCTGTCTCGGCAATAATTCAATAATATTCACTTCGCCTTCGGCGCACAATTGTCAATAATAGAAGGGCGAGGGACAAACGTTGGAGAAAAAAAATACAGATAAATATAGAGGCAAATTGAGTAAATGACACGCGGACAGATTTACTTACCATTTACTGACAGTCTGGGTGAGTGACTCACTGACTGACTGACTGACTGACTTAATGATTGATTGACTGACTGACTTAATGATTGATTGATTGACTGACTTAATGATTGATTGACTGACTGACTGATTGACTGACTGACTGACTGATTGATTGACTGACTGACTGATTGATTGACTGACTGACTGACTGCCTGATTGATTGACTGACTGACTGATTGATTGACTACCTGACTGACTGACTGACCGACGGGCTGAATCTCTGACGAACCGACCGATTGACTGACTGATTTACTGACTGACTGACGAACTGATCGACTGACTGACGGACTGACTGACAGAATGATTAACCAATTCCAACTTGAGTTAATACTCTCGATATGTTCTTCTAAGACCAGTAATATTTAATTTCTTAAACGTTGCTTACGTTTCTCCTCCGAAGTTGTCGCCTTGTTGCTTTCAATGAGCAATTGGCAGAACATTAACACAACGGGATGTCTGTGGGCTACCAACACTTGAAGAAATCCAAGATACGCTACAAAACCTGTTCGGTAAGTTGAAGGGAAAAATGAGCATTAGATGCGGACTCAAGTAAAGTCTGCGTTGCTGCTCGGGTTGTTTTTGTCGTAACTTTCATGGCTGAAGTATCTTTTGCTGAGAGACCAATCATTATTTATCACCGAGGTGGAGAAGGGGAAAGAGGATTCTGCGGATGATTGCATGGCTTTCATTGGGAGCAGAAGGGGAATCAGTCGTCTCTTACAGAGTTTGAAGGGGGAACTATGGCAAATTGACTGCCACTGAGAATGAAGTCCTTCGATCCCCTTTCCAGGCGATAAATAATTACCAGTCCCTTGTGCATCGTTGCATTTTTGTTCAAATGCTTCGGTAATTTGAGAAAATCAAAAGAAGCAAGAGGCAAAGTCTGAGAAGCAGCAAGCAGCTGCCCAATGTTTCAACTTTTTGGTAGAGATGCCGTCGTTCGGCAAGCACTGAATGGCAGATGATAGGTCAGAAGTCTAAACTCGAATTTCATTTTTCGATAAAACACATTTGAAAACTGGTTTTTCCGGAAAGCTTACCTTTTTCCCATTTTTGAAATCCTGGCATGAGAATAGGTCGGTCGGGACGCGAGAAGAAGAAAAGCCCGAGAATCATAGCTTTAGCTATGCGGAGAAGACCTATTGGGATTCCAACAATGGCGTTGAGGAACACAAAGGCATACGACATGATAGAGAACAGTCGTCTAAAACGTGATTCAAAATAGAGAAAAAAGAGAATAAAAAAGTGAAACAAAGAAATAATGGATAACTGCTTATACTGACCGGAGCAGTGTTGAGTAGAAAACGTGGTCTATTTCCAAGAAGGTAAGAATAAATGTGAGGGTCTCAGTGGGATTAACCGTAAGGCTGTAAAAGTAGCTGTTAGGCGTAAAACAAAAACAAAAAAAAAACGTTTCCTATCTCGGTGATGAGTCATGAGGAAAGTGTCCAATTAACTGTTAACGTGAGAAGGCCAAAATTTTAACCGTTAGCCGTTAAGGGCCATCACCACATTAAGACCCTCAAGGAACCCGTGAGCTGCCCCATGTGCTGATTCCCGATAGGCCTCTCGAAAATGGAATGATCTTCTTCAGAGAAGAGGAAATTAAGGTAGATTATTCAGATGATTTGTTTTAGAGATGTGCGCATTCTAATTGGTGGCAGAGTATGATAAACTCTGCCAAAATTAATTTTCGCGCCAACATCCCGCGCCTTTGGCAAGACGAGAAGCCTTTTCCTTCGTTGCAAATGAGACGAACAGCCTTATTCTTTGTTAAGCATCAAAGCTAGAATGTGTCGTGTTGGAAATTTTGTCAGTACACAGCTAATTTTAGATATTACGAGAGTGCAAGCTTTTGTGACATAAATTGGTTCATTTCACATTGCATGGAGAAGCAGAGGGGTAAGAATCGCGAATAGCAAGCTGAACACATCCATTTTAACAATCAATGATAAAGCAGCGAAAATGCGTTTATGATACGTCATCTATGAGTCAAGAACCAGTCAAGGTGAGCGTGCGCAGCTCAGCTTATCATGTTAATAGATAAAGAAACTGTCATTTTTACCGGTTGTCAATCACGACTGAGAAATTTGAGTATTCTCTGTCACGAAAGGCATATCGAGATAGGAACACGCCCTGGAACACTTGTGAAATGACACTCAGCACTATCGTTGGTCTGAAAGGAAAAAAATTGAAAAAAACAGACAAACAAACAAAACGAATGAAACACCAGAGAGGAAATGTAATTAAACAATATATAAAACAACCTATTCACGTTATCAATCTACTTACACAACTCCTTTTGCAGCTGATAAAATAAACTCGCGTATCATCTTATCATTACTTGGAATGAAAATTAGAAGGAAGCCCAAATTTGACAACACGGAAAAACCTGCAAAGAGAAACGAGCGAAATACTGGAAAAAATACCAGAGATCTGAATATCTCATCATTTGCAAACCTGATTAGACACTACTTAACGCTCTACGAAGCCTTGTTTTAACATTAGAGGTGTTGAGAACATACGCGAAAGTTATGGAAACCCTTAAATTATTCCCACTCTTCTCCAGCTTAGTCATCGTGAAAACGAAAAGAAACCTCCTCTTTTGCTTCAATACAGGCTCGCACCTGATATACTACTCTGAATGTACCTTTATAATTGATAATTGATGCATAATCAATAATGGTTATTGAACCGAGTGGAGTACAATTTGAGCTGAAATCATATGCGTGATTTCAAAATTGAACGAGCGCGCAGCGCGAGTTCGATTTGAAATCATAAGTATGATTTCAGACCAAAATTGCACGAGACGAAGTTCGATTACCACTTTATACATCCATTTTATTGATGCAGCGCTGAACTGGTTTGAAATTAAATTCATCCATTTTTTTTTTTTGGGGGGGGGGGGAATAAAACAGTTTTGGAAACAAAAGTAGCAAAATTTGCCACATGATACTCTTTGTCTCCCATTTTACTGCAATTTGATTGGTTACTTTAAACAAGCCTTGAAATCTGAGTGGTTGTTTTGTTGTTAGTGTAGTCTCCTGATTCGCTGGAAAAAAGATGCGATCTAAAGCAAAAAATGGTGCGAATATGAATAATTTATGAATAAATCGCACCACTTAGAGCCAATCAGATTACAGGGACCACCAGTGATTTCAAAATGGATGTCGTAAAAATAAAAAATTGGACTTACAGCTTTTGCACTGCTTTTATTGATTTAAGGTTGAGCAACACTAGTGTGGGTTTTATTATTGATAAAGATCTTAGCTTTGAAGCACACTGGGATATTTATGTAAGAAACTGTCAAAACGACTTGGACTTTTGAGGCATATTAGTCCTTATCTCTATTAGTCCTGTTTATTATAATAAAAACTTGTTTAATCAAGTTATACGTTTTGTCTGACAAAAGCAGAGGGTTTTTACAATTAAGTCGAGTAAGTCTATTTTCGACCTTTACGCAGTGTGAAGAAAGCGTAAAGTATTTACAAAGTGTGACAGAGGAGTTAAACATGCGTGAAACGTTTTGGAAGTTACGTGCACGTGTTTAGTGGTCACAGATTTAGTATCAAATCATTGCTACAATTATCGTTATTATCTATTGACAGGAATGGTGGTTATCATTGGAGCTACTCGTAGGCCTGTCCTTATTAGGTTCGGCGACTTTTGAGCTACTTTTGGCGTTGGAGCAACTTTTTGCAGTCTTAGCGACCTACAACATTTATCAAACACGAAGAAGTCAATGATTTCACAGAAAACTCCAATTTATGCGAATTTTCTTAAATGTTTATCGACCTTTTGAATAAATAGCCTGACACTTGGCAACGTTTCGCCGACCTATTGCGATCTTTGTCTAATATTGAAATTGTAATGGATAATCGATCGGCTAACCGTTAGACTTCAGAGTTTCCTTTTCTTTGTCCTATTTTCAAGAAAAATACATAAGGAGGCCGGACTTTTAGCGTACGAACTATTAGAAATTGGAACGAACTGTCTTTTGACGTAAGTAAAGTGAAAATGTTAAATATTTAAAAAGAAACTGTGTACGAATTTAATCGCTAAGCAAAGAGAGATAGGACATTTTGAATATCTGTTAAGTATTTAGGTAGCCTTTTCTATCAAGTCTTACTTTTAGATAGTTAATAGTTTTTAAATAGTTAAGAATTCTAAATAAGACTCTAGATAGTTTTTTAATAATATTTTCTTGCCTCTTAAATTATCTATTAAAAAATTTTTATCTTTCTATAATGACAGTATAGAGTTATTTTATCATTAATTACGATTTTACGTTTCATAGAAGACCACAAGTTTATTAGTTTTATTATAACTGTCAGGTGTCTACCCTCTTTAAATAAAGGCGTTATCTTACCTTACCTTACCTAGTGTGTGCACGGAACAAATGCTTAATTTCTCAGATTGCTTCGAGCTGAAAATTCTATACATACCAATCACGGCATAGGCGACTTGATATCCAGTATAACTCAGACTTTCTCCCTTCAAGACAAAATATTCAGTAGTAACGCAAAATGTACGTGACCTCTTTTAAATCATCATCGTTATTATGATCGCGACCATGGCTATGAACGCAGCTGTAACTGTGATCTTGACCGTGACCGCGACCGTAAACGTGAACGTGACCGTGAACGTAAATGCCAATGTAAATGCGAAGTGTTTTTACTGTTATCGTTGTATTCAGCCATCATTAGGTTATGCAAGGAGAAAATTCTCAATTTTCTGGAAAAGGCTGAAAGCTTTCCAATCTTTCAAATCATCTTGCCCTTCAAGTAAGAAGAGATATCAGTGGAAGGCAAAGGTTAGTCGTTTCCTCCTTAATTTTGATGGGAGCGTTGAAAGCAAATTTATCGCCATACCACATAAGAGGCCGGTGAGAGGCAAACGTTTTGCATTAGACGTCTATCTCCACGGTAAAGCTGGAGCATGTGATCCCTAGGAGAAAGAATTACAATAAACTTTAGAATAATCTTTCAGTCCGATTTCAACAGAATGCCTAAAAACTAGTGAGCGTTGTGTTTACATCATTTCACGGGTCGAATTCAAGACACGAGTCAACGTCGAGTCAACTATAAAATTTTCCCCTCCTTGTAAATGACATCGCAAGGCAATAAACTATTTTTCAGTCGCCGAAAAAGCCAAATAAAACAATCAAACCCGTTCCTTCAACTAAGTTTCTCTCTTTCACTTCAGTTAAACCAGCTCGTATTATCTGTTTCAATTTTACCACAGGTAAACTTTCCGCATTCTAAATTGTTGCTAAGCGCTCTTAGACCTCTCACCATGATACAGAATTGTTGAAAAGCTTTTTTGAAACGTTTCAAAGGATTTTATTGTCCATTAAGACATATGACGATAACCACAACTGATGGTCTGACTACAAAAAGTTGAACTCGGTAACTTTTGATTTCTTCTTCTTTATTCATAAGACTCAGCCCTTATCATACGTTATGTATTCCACACGTTATGTAACATGGCTCGCTTTGAAAATTTTGAACTTTTCTGAACTTTTTTGTTTTTTTCACGATTTTTTGTTTTTTATTACTCATGACCTCCCCCTCCCCTTCTCATTAGCGGTAAATTAGCAGTCAGTTATGCATAGTCCTCCTTTATTCTCTGTTAACGACGACTGATCCCCCTCCGTTCCCCCCTAAAAACCATGTAGCCCCCCCCCAAATTCTTCTACTCAACCCCCCCCTCCCCCCCTTCGGGAATAAATGATAAATGGACCTTAAGAGCATTGGCCTCTTAGAGGTGAGCGAATTGTAAAATCGGAGACTCTCAAGACTGAGATTTAGCAGGTGCACCTCTACAACTTCTCATAAATACCCCGGCTTTGGTGCGTTAGAGCTGCGATAATACTTCTGTTGTTGTTTTTGTGTGTGTGACATATCAGTTACAACTTCGCATAATTTTCAGACGCCAAAGCTCATACGAGTACTTAAGTCGTTCTCAATAAAATCTGTGACTTACCCTAGCTCTAATGCCCTAACCATACAGAATTACGAGTTTTGAAAGAAATACTGACAAGCGATCGAGATCGGATGGTGTCTTAATGGAAATTTAACAGTGGGCATTTCATGTGGTGACTCTCCTTGTTCACTGTTTCCAGGTGCAAAATCTGAAAACCCGGAGAAAAATCCCTCAAAGCATGTCACGCTAGGTCCGGGAATCGAACCAGGGTCGAAACGGAGGGAGACGAGCGCTCTCGCTCAGTACTGCGCTATCCCAGATCCCTCATAAAACTTAAGCGTCCTGTTGAACATTTATGGCCCTCACGAACACGTTTAGGAAACTAATCACACGTACCTGTGGCACTTCATGAAGTGAAGTGTTGTTATAATATAAATTAGAGCTGCGAAAATGTGCGATCCGTAAAGATAACCTAAAATAAAGAAATATATAAATCTAGCCAGTAGAAAATAGAAAACTAACCTACCCTGTTCCAAGCAAGCAATTGGGTGGTAAAACAGCAGAATAGTGAACTGTACATTTGTAAACGGTGCAATTATAGCAGCTGTGAAGCAAAAAAAACGAGGGGACTTGGGTCTGGTCACATGACAATCCCGAACCAAACCTTCCACGGTTTCACCCTGCAACTATCGCACCGTTTACAATCGTCTCATTAACTGAGCGCCAGGAAAAAGCTTAAATAGCTCCTGATACTAGAGCTGACTCCCTCGATTCGACGTGGCAATGGAATTCTCCTCGCTATGTGGGAAAATCGTGGTAAAAGTCTCTTTTGCATGATAAAGGCTTTTAACAAGCGACTTCCTATTGCTAGAGCTTCAACGTCATAATCATCTCAGTACTATTTAAAACGATTTATCCCCTACAATATGGCAAAAGTTTCTGAGGAGAGCGTCGATATCCTTATGTGGTCTTTTTTTTTGTAAAGTGTTCGGAGGGAAATGGTCACAGGGGGTTAGAGCTCGATGAAATACCTTAGAAAATACAGCCTATCAGAATGAAGTATGTCCTATTAGAAATATGATAATGAACAATGGTAATTTGACTAATTCTTGTGGAGCGGTTTCCGCGGATTTTAATATAATCAGTAGTTTTATGAAGAGGTTTGATTAACTGACTAGTGGTGACTAAAAGACTGATGAAAAATTGTCCGCTTCACATGGTCAAGTCGAGCAAGGCTTTGAAATTGAAAGATTTTTGGAAGCAGGTAAATTATTATGTTCTACTGCTAATACATCACCTCTGTGTATATCCCCATAGCTGCCTAAAAGATGTTCCCACGCTGTGAGAAAAACTATTAAGACCTACATACAACAAAGAGAGATAGAATATTTAAGAATCATTTCATGGCAAATATTTGCTATAAATAGTAGGGGTCATTAGTATACACACTCATGTCTATTGTAAAATTTGAATCCTTGCCAAAGACAAATCGAAATGCAGAGAATGAAGAAGTCCATTCCAAATCGATAGATAAGACATCTTCTGATACAATGAGTACTTACTTCAAAGACAGCTATCCCGACAAGAAACACTGTTGATATCAACTGAGTGGAGAACTTAAAATCTGAAATCAAAGAAGTTGTCCATTTCATTAGTCCAATCCATAAGTCTAGCTTTGAGCTCACTATTAAAAACATAATATCAAAATGAATGAAAAAAAGCGATAAATAAGTCAGGGTCCATAAACGATACGAAAAGCATAAGTAAAAAACAATAAATCGACCTAAAATACCAACGTTGTTTATTTTGTAACGAAATACCATACACACCTGCCCTTGGTATGTAAAAAAAGTGGAGAACCTTCCAGTACCACTCTGACTTGTTCGGGTATCTGAAAAAATATGGGAGAAGATACTGCTGACAATAATAAAAACTCAAGGACGATAATAATAACTCAAGGAAAAGGACAAGGACAAGGAAAATGACCACAAAATTTAACTGTTTTAGTCGTACATTGAACAGGAGTTTTTTAAAAATATCTTACATCGGAGGTTTTTGCCCTAAAATGAATTTCACGTGAAGAACGTCTGAATCATGAACCAGTGAGCGGGAGCAGGAGTCCTTTTCCTAAAGAGAAAAATTTTAGGGATGGAATTAAATTAATTACTGATACCTTCAATCCTTTAAATTTGTACTCTCTTATCGCCATTTCCGCCTGTTTTTTTCTAAATTCTTGAATTCTCCCATATTTCAAGACATTTTGTAATTTTCCTTTTTAATTCGATTTTAAGACGTCATTAAAACTTTGCTTGACGCTTTTCTTTGAATTTTATGATACCACTATTCCCTCATCGTACTTAGCTAAATAGGGAATGATCTAGAAACTCCAGACAAACAAAGACACATGCACAAATTACACACTTTTGTATCTGCTGTAAGGGGACGAAAACATACATGTATGCAACTCTAACTTACTGCTGACTCTGTAGAAGATACAGACCACATCTGTCTAACTCGTCGAACAATAAGGAAAGCAAATCGCGTTGTTATAAAGATGAGGCACAGTGTTGTAGGCAGGTTAGAAATAATAAACGTTATTCCATAGGCTCCTGTTTTCTAAAAGGAAAAAAAATACTTTACTTATTTGAGCCATACGGGCCATAGTTTTGTTCCATGACTCATGAAATCTAATTTATAGCCAACAGAAATAATGGCACTCGAAACAACAGCGAACAAAAATTACTCTTTAGCCTTTTCTACATAAAACAAAAATAGATTACAAGGACAAGGGCAAGGGCAAGGACAAAACAAAGAGAAGGACAAGGACTAAGACAAAGACAAAAATATTTCACACCCCTGCAAGGGTGTGAATTGACTTACTTCCGAAAGTTGTTCATGGCTTGAGAACGATTACGCTTTTTCAGCGCAGTATAAACTATATTAGTGTTTTGGGTGATTTAACTCTTTCTCTATAATCCATTTCCTTAGCTTCATTCAGTCGTTCATAAAAACACAGGAAGCAGCTTTATCTGCGTGACCATAAGGAAACATAAGTTCTTCACGTTTGTTGATGCATTCCAAAACTAATACCTTATACGCAACGTAGCAACGTATCTCTGTAGCAAGTTGAAAAGAAAACCTGAAAGAAACCAATGGAAGTCAACGAGTTTAACGTATCATCTGGCCCTGTCGGCAAACTGTCGAAATACTGGTGGGATTGTAACCTAGAAAGGCATCTCGACCAGGAAAAGAAAGACAATATACATCATAACATACCGCGCGCAAGTCCTACCTAATTCCTAAAGAGCTACCATGGTACAAATCTTTATGTACCCATAACATGACGTTTGCAGTTTCACTTCGTCTTATATCAGGGATGGCAAAGCAAGCTTAAAATGGCAGAAATCGCCAGAAACCACCACAGACACACAAGATGTGAGTAAGTTCTATTGAATTCACTGGTAAAATATTCACTTGTAAAATATTCACATGTCGAAATATTTATCGTTGTAAATCGACCATATTTCGTTCCCCATACTATTCCTTGCAACGTGTTCAAATTCTCAACGGTTCCTCTTGTAACTCAACCCCACTTCAGACAACGCGTGATGCTTTCATAAATTAATCGTTTGCTTTTTCTCGAGATGTGAGCCTGGGACGCGTGTAATCATACTATTTTAAAGAGTTGACATTTCCTAAAACTATTGTTCAATTGAAGATTTTAACTTTAAAACCGTACAATTTTAGAATTTCCAAAAATTTTAATCAAGAAGTTAGAGTTATTGTTGGCTGCGCTTGGAGCAACTCTTACGCTTCTCTCCTGGTCCGCAAACTTCTCGCGTGGTGCATCCATGAATCTATATACGCACGCTAAGCATGGACCAATTCTTTAGTACTCAGCGTGTTTATTGTAAAGAAACCTGCATCAACTTTGAAGAGTTCCGGTTTGTTTTAGCCCCAAACCTAAAATTAACGTTCTGATATCTCATGAAATCGCATGTTTTTAATTGAGAAGTGAACTGATGTCAAACGTATTATCGAAGTTTCACGAAAAACACCCTCCATAAAAACAAAGAAAGGGATGACCCGAATCTCTACTCTGTCCCACTATGTCTGACTTAACGAGCTAGAGCAAAAAAATCCCATAATTTAAGAAAATACTCACATACATACCTCAACACACCATAAAGAAAGCCAAGGATAGAACCAACGAATTTGTATTCAGTTGTGAGGCAGACAAAATATGGATAGAATAGTATTGTACAAAGGAGGACGGCCAACAAAACGTCAATAACTGAGTAAAAAGACAGAAAAATATTGCTTGTAGTTTCAAAAAATGATTCTCGGACCTTATATACTTCTTTGAGTACCATAAAACAACTCTTTTAATTCTGGGCTCTTACAATTGCTTTGTTTCTTAGCTTTGGTCGTCTCCTAGCATTGGTTGTTTGTGTGTGTGTGTGTTCTTGTGTGCATGTTTTGTTTTTGCTCTCAATTTCTTTTTAAAATTCAGGTTTTGTTAGCTTGTTTGAATGTTGAATTTTGCCTCTTTGTAATGATTTAGTTTTGAATTTTGGAATGGTAATACAGGTTTAACTGAAACCTTTACTAACATGTCTGCGCTTGTTGTGATGCATATGATAGTTCTGTAAATTGGAGACTACAAGGGTTTAGCCTTCTATTACAGAGCGGTTTACTGGAACCTGGATTAGACATGCATCGTGCATTATGCGTCTTACAGAGAGATTTCTGGGGGTGAGTGTTTTACTGTATTTTTTTATCTGTATTTTTTTATCTTCTCCTTTTCTCAGGAAATACTCTGTAATAATCCTTACTGCCAACACAATTAAGAAATTCGATCATAATAGCGTTAGAGTTACTTACTTTCTACCCAGGGAGATTCCGATGGGACAATCGAGATACTGTTGCCTCCACCCAATGCCATGGTTATAACAGTGCTACCTGTGGCTCCAAACGCAGCAGCAATAGTCCATCTGTTACTAAGACCACCAAGAAAGTTCATCGGTCTAAAAAAGAATGATACAGATATGTTGTCCCATTCAAAAATTGTACTGCTGTGCGATCAGAAGCCATAAAACCAGCAACTTGTTGATAAACTGGTGAGCAGGTGTCATTTTTGCGCGCGAATGCTCAGCATTGTCTCGGTGAAAATTAAAGCGGCCGTCTTTGATTCCTACAGCAGCGGAAGGCTGGGACGAGAAAGGAATTTCAACTAGGGGAGGTTGGCGATGGTCAAAAGGAAGGAGAGGGGAGGGGAGGGAGGGAGGGACAGCATAGAAAAATAAGACAGTTGTCGACGAAGGTGACTGATATCTCGAAGACCAGAGTGGAAGGAAGGCGGTGGTCAGTTGAAACAACTTAAGGCACCTATACTTGAAATTTAGAGTCAAATAACACACTTTTAGATGTGATAGGCAAGCTTTTGAGACACGGTTTCAGCTTTGAACCTTTGGCTTTTGAATTTTGGGGGTGAATTATACTCAAGTTGTGGCGTCCATCTAGATTTGAATTATTTTGCAACGTAAAGACTTTTCATAATGTACGGGATCAGTTATAATGCAAAGGAAGACGGCTCCGAATGGAGCAAATCACTGGGGCTGAGGCTTTTATCTGTGTGCGTGTGCGTGGGTGTGTGTGTACGTGCGTGTGTGTGCGTGTATGTGCGTGCGTGCGTGAATGTGTATGGGGGCCAACTCGCTCAAGTTCTAGATTTGCTATGAAACAATTATAAAATTATCTATTTTCATAATCGAATAACATACATCAGTAGTCCAGGGCGCCCATCCCAGAGCTCCAATTTCAACTTAGTGCGTCGCTTCAGGAATGAAAGAGCTAAAATAATAATCAACTGAAAAAAACAACAGAAAGAAAAATTGAATGCTTTTTTTAAAAATGAATCTTATCTCATGGATTACACAAACAACACCGAATGAGAAGAACAATTAATTCCCCATTGCCTATTGTTCCACCCATTGCCGGAAAGTTGCGGCGCCACACAAACGCGTATTGCACACAGGCTAGCGACATTTTCTTACAAGTTTTATCATTATGATTTTTCAACAGACATAACTAGGAACACTTAAATTATTTACAGGGCTATTGAAAAGGGAGACATTCTCTCTCTCTCTCTATTCGAACTTTATTAAATAATGGCTCCTTTCCAAGTCCATATCCACACGGTAAAGGGCAAAGAAAAAAGTAAATCCGCTATCGCTGCCGTTTATTTCATTACCCAAAAAAATATACAGAATTGAACAGAGCACTCACTGCGGGAGCAAGACATCCAAACTCAAATTTTCTTTGCTGGTGGAGAGCCTCCAAACAGCTACAACAACAGAAAAAAGAAATTTAGTAGCTCATGGATCCATAACTTTCATTACGTATCATCTCATGAATGGAGTGAAAAAAAGGCTCTATCGAATATATTGCATGTGGGGCACGACGCGAGTGTAGTATCCTAGCTAAAGCACTAAAAACAGTAACGAGAGCCATATATAAAAGATCTGTAGTTAGAGTCACGCGGAGGTTGCTTCGCTATGTAAATGTTGACCGTTCCACATATATCCAGAACTGAATAATCAAACGGTTACTGATTGAATTCTTTCAATAAGGGGCAATGAACCGATGAATGACAATGGCAATCAAAAGCGAGTGGAGTCCAATTTGGTCTGTAATCATGCAACCGTGAATCGGTGGTGCGATTTTTTGATCAATGGTATTAGATTTCTGACAGAAATGAATGAAAAAATTCCTACAAAACTTTCCATTTATAAGCATGGTGCATATGGAACAAATGGAAGACGAAACTCTTAAATAAGTAGGGATATATTTTCAGTGTTAAAACGATACTTGGCCTATAAATAAACTAGTCTAAAGAAATTGTTATCAATATTTGCGTATTACAAACCGAGCATGAAGCAACTAAATTGAAATCTTTAAACATTGCGTTTGTGAGAACAGACCCACTTTTCAGCCAGAGACTTTGCCAATAAACTCTTGAATTCATTGGCACCTTTCGATGTTATTTCTTCTCTTTTTCTCTAGCCGACTTGAGGAGCTTTGCTTTGAGACACTTCCCGCCATGTCAGTTCACGTGCGGTATCAAGTCTTAGAAACTTTTTCAACGAGATGTATGTATTCGATAAACGAGACACATTAACAACTTGTTACAACTTTTTCTATCACTTACTCATTCTCACTTGTCGCATCTGAAGCCATTATGACTGCTTTTCTGAACCCAGTAGGTTTCTGCTTTGCTGAATAAAACTTGTCTAATTTTAGAAGGCTCCCTCCCTAGGGTTTTTTGACCGCGCGAGATCTGGACTCCAACGACACCCAATGTATTTTTAGGCTTTTTACGCCTGAAATAGGCCAACACAACACCCGTGGCGCGTTCGGTCGCTTCGAGAATATCTCAAAAATTAGGAAAACAGAGGAATCATTACGTAAAGGCCACAAAATCTGACTTACGAAGACGGTTGCGAGGAAAGGGAACCACCTACAAAACGGGCTCTAAGGTTATCTCGGGTATGTAACCTACGATGTTAAGGCCATTTGCTTTTTACCGTCCTCGGAAGGTAAACATTATTGTTCTGATCGATCGCGAAGTAAAGGTCTCAAAAGTGGCTCACCAACCCAAAGTGGCCCACCAACAGGCGGCAGCTGAAAATCTACAGGGAACTCGAGTGGTTGATATACAAACATTTGCACAAGGCCTCAAGGAATGTTTTTTCTGTAAGCGTGGTAAATGTGAATAATTTTTATTTTTACAACAATAATAACCGAGTGACACGCACTATTTGCCATAGAGCAGCATTTCGATGATGCTTTCCTGGATTCCTCGAAATGCAACTTTATAATACAGGGCCACTGACGTGCAGTAGTGCTTGTGTTCGATGTCCAAGAATTTCGCAAGTCCGAAATAAGAATGCCAAATGAGTACTCGTGGTCCTCGATTCGAAAGGCTACGCATGCTTAGATACCGATCTTGGCGAATTTCTATTCCATTAGGTAATGTTTTGCCACAAAGAAAATAGGTATCTTTCAAGAAAAATTTATCGTGTTTTCTTCGATGAAATTTCGTATGATTTGTTGGACCATTAAGCATATTTGTGTCCTTCCTAGTGCCTGTTAATAAAAAAAATTAATGGGCCCAAATTTGAGATAGAGGAAGAAAGGACAAAACTGCAAATAGCGGGAAAACTGCCTTGTAACACCTATTTTTTTGGGGGGGCTTTTAAATGATCGGCAGGACAATTTTCACTACTTGCGGAAATTTTGAGAGATTTCACCGAAGAAACTTGAAGAAAATCAAAGGCAAAACCAAATTGTCATTGGCGAGCGCCTCCCTTCGTGGAGCCTTGGCTTAATAACTTAAATTATTTTCTTAATATTTACTACAGCAAACGATAGTCCAAACCTCGCTCATTGGCTTTTGATGGCTTTCAATGACATAGAAAAGCGAAAACGTAGAAAATTCTTTGGAAAAAAAGTACGCTGGCGCGCGCGCCAACGTTGAGCAAAAACCATCCGGAGCCACCTAAAATAAATAAATTAAATTAAATTAATTAACAATAAATTAATTAAATTGATTAACAATAAATTAATTAAAATAATTAATTAAAGCGAAAATTGGACAGTCTCACTCCCAGTCTTCTCTCTCTTTTCTTTCCCTTTACGGCTGTCTGCTGTTTTTAGGAGTTCTCAAATTCTAGACAAATTTATAATTATGATCTAAACTCAATCCCCTGTAATTATTGAAGCTGGAAAAGAAAAACATATTTTTTTGGTGAATATTTTTGTCCGACATACTTTTCCTATGTCGAGAAGTAGCATCAAAACAAAGACCGTTTTAACAATGACCGATATGACACAATCTACTGAGCTTCAAGCTTTTAAAAGACCAACGGATGGTCATAAATTAAAGTTACTGTAAAAAAACTTCCTCGTGTATTTGTGTTGTTCTATCTTGAGACGAACTCAAAGTCCGGCAAAATTTACTTGATAGCGACTGTGAAATGTACATGGTGCGCCTGCTTGTCGCCACCGTTAACTGGCATAAATCACTGCAATTTGTAAAAAAGTCTGACGTAACACTCTTACCTTGTTCATTTATGATTTTATTAGCCGTTTCGATTATTATATTACGCCTGGGTATTACTTTTTGACAGGAGCTCAGGTTTTGCGTTGTGTTTTCCCCTCCCTCATTTATATCATAAGCTAGTCACGCAATAATTGATACCGACACAAGTAAATATTTACCATTTATAAAGATTTTTGTTCACGTTGAATTGAAAATATTAAAATATCTGCTTTCTTCACTAATCGTTGTTTCAGCGGCAGAGAAGTAGTTAAAAGCGGGTTGTTGCTTCAACGCTACTGAAATTTTTAGTATTCCGACAGGCGAGCAAAGCGTGATGCTCTGGGAACAAAAACTTTTAGGAGCCTTTTACATGATATCCGAATGAGTTTTGTACAAGAACGAGTTCATACCGGTTGCCACACAATAACCAGCGTAAAATTTATTGGAAATGAGTCATTTCTGAGTGAGTTTTTTGGGGTTTTCATTACAGAACGAAACACTCATTCTGGACAACCTTTTCTACCTGTACAATGTAAACGCGGCACGGCTCTCATATTTGTATGAACCCTCTGTAGGAGCGAGGGAAGCATTGAAAAAGACAGAAAAGGACATAAACACTTGTTTTTACAGGCTAATTGTTGCCACTCCCACACGGATAAGACTTAAGCACCTTTTATGATTTTCTAGCGGTCGTTTTTGAAATTCCAGGCGCGCACCCCCGCCCTCTTATGTAAAGGGGTTCCCTGGGGGTGCTAATACGTGCAGCACATTTGACATTTAGCAAGGACAAATTCTGATGTGATTTGGGCGAAGAGAAACATGTTTTGTCAGCGTCTAGTTGCTAGTGTAAAAGGGCCCTTTACCACCGTGTGCATAACTACGCGTTCCCCCAGACGACTGAAAGCCAACAAAGTGTTCAGACATTAGCTCAGAAAACTCCGCCTCTGTCTAAATTTTTGGTAGCCTATTGACCAATTCCCAATCGAAACTTAACTCCGACGTCACGCGTAATTTTGCTTTCACGGTGGTAGGTAGCCTACTTACCAAAGCCAGATTGTACGCATTTTCCAGACATCTTGAGTATTATCTGTGATAAACGCTTGCCAATTCCCCTATCAGCTTTTGGAATCGACTTAACCCTACCTTTACCACGGCCGGACATTTCTTTTGGCACCCTTCATCTGCTATTGGAACCACGATTCCACCCAACGCCGAGATTTGCTCTGTGTGTCGGGTAATTTGTAAAATCATCGATATCTTTTGGCGTCTCGAAGATGCCGGCACGCGACAAAACAAGATCAACTTCATTTTCTGGATCTGAAAACTTGCAACTCCGCAAGTGACTTGAAATGTCTTTTAAACAATCACGCAAGGGAATGACTTGGTCTTCTCAATAACTAAACCCACAAGTTCCACCAGCGAACGATTTAACTAAATAGCAAATCTCCATGTCAGCGTGTAAGATGAGACACTTATAAAACAGATCAGTTAGGTAAATCAGTATTTGGCTTGTCCATCAAATTGACTACTGTAACCATACTTTGACTTCAGCCGGCAAAGGAATCATTGATGGATCTGGACATTTTAGTTTTCTGAATGCAGTTATTCCTGAAAGTTTTTTCTAGATCTCACGCAAAGAGGAAAAAAAAACCATCTCTTCGCATTTCGGAGGTTTACTCATCTTTGAATTTCTGTGTCACGCTTGTCACGCAACTGATAAAATAAGTTAGAGAAGATATATAAACTGGAACTCGAATCTGTCTAGAATGTGGTAGAGCATAATAAACGTGATCATCGAAACAGCTATTAAAATCATAAATGAACAAGGTAAGAGTGTCATGTTAGATTTTTTTGCAAATTGTAGTGATTTATGCCAGTTAACGGTGGCGACAAGTAGGCGCACCATGTACATTTCATAGTCGCTATCAAGTAAATTTTGCCGGACTTTGAGTTCGTCTCAAGATAAAACAGCACAAATACACAAGCTTAGGAAATTTTTACAGCAACTTTATAGCCATCCTTTTGTCTTATAAAAGCTTGAAGATCAGTAGATTGTGTCATATCGGTCATTGTTAAAACGGTCTTTGTTTTGATGCTACTTTTCGACATAGGAAAAGTCTGTCGGACAAAAATATTCACCAAAAAGTATATATTTCTTTGCCAGCTTCAATAACGACAGGGGATTAAGTTTAGATGATAAAACAAAGGACTATGTTAACAGAAATACCGTGGGTCCGTGGGTCTCACAATTCGTTGCATGAGGCCACACAATTCGGGTAATATTCACGGTGAAAATTTGCATATTTGAGCGGTCGAACGAAAAAAATTATTTCTCGAAAACTAAAATAAATTTTTACAAAAAAAAACTACACCACAATTATTAGAACATATCGGGCTACAAAATATGAAAGTAGGAGGGAAAACAAATTTGGGTGACTTGCCGCTGTTTGTTCGATGCATGCTGGCATTAGCTCCTAAGAAAAATCCAAATAAAGGTCCATCTCACCCTTACTTGTCCCCAGACTGCAAAATTATCAACCTCGTAGCCGAGTAGTCGTTTTTATTGCATAAATATAACATAGAACACAACATTAACTGTACTTGTTTCAGCACTGTTAGACCTCATTGTTATTTAATATTAGACTGTCTACCTTAGTCTTAGAGACACAGTCGAACTTTAAAAGTTTCACGATGATAAACTATATCAAGAAAAACAAAAGAAAATGTTTTGTTACATTTTTACATGATAAGCAATTTTTTTCGCGCCGTATTTAACTTGAAGCATAAACCTAACATAGAATATACAGCTGTTTCGAGAGAGGTGGTCGGATAAAAAGCGTAAACATGCACACGACAATGCAACCACTAAAGGTATTGTGGATAGTTTTTAGGTCACGGCACCTAGAACTCAGGATGCAAGGGAAATCTAAGAAACGTCATTGTACGGACGAGGTGCAGAGAGTTTGATTTACTAATTTATTTTCTTTCACTTATTAAAACTCGTTAATGACTGGATACCCACATTATTTTCCGAGGTTGTCACAACGAGCGACGGTCGCGTGCAGTTTTGTCCGCTTTTTTTCTAACTTTCTCAAAACAGCTATATACCTTACAGCACTTAGCTATTACAATGCCCCTCATTTAATCCTTAAATTATTTATGTGCTATGAGCTAAACGTGAATATTAGACCATAGAATCGACTAAAACTGCAACTGAAGACGTATCGACCTCACTTGTTCAATAGGTACCGAAAAGGAATGGTGACGATACTGTATTAGCGTGGGATTACGGAGTAGAGTTACAGCCAGAAGCCAGCGACTGACTACCCTCTGTGCCAGGCGTGGATGGTGGATTTCGCGTTTGAATCCTGTTTCAAAGTACATAAACTGTATTACTGAGGTGCATTTGAGAAAATCCAAACTATATGTAGACTCCCTTAAAAACGGAACTCATGCACTGTCCGGTAAGGCTACGATACATTAATTAAGTGACATACCAGTGACTTGCTTTGGCTCCTCAGCGTTGTTTGGCTGCACAGAAATGCTGGAATGCCCTGTGACGGACAGATTTTAAGTCAGTTTGTTAAACACAACTATGTTTAGTTGTAGAGGTGCGCGCAATCTGATTGGTCGAGGATTGCGTCATATCTCGCCTTAATCACTTCGTTTCCAAGGAAGTGATAAATGTGATAGGAAAAAAATTTCAATTGAAAAAAGCACGAAAGATGCTATCATACTGAGTTTGGTGGAACACGGCTTCCAATGGCATTAAATAACACTGTTAAATTTTCTTTCTTATGTACGTAGATACGAGTAATCAACACAGTTGTAACAAAATATGCGGAATGCTTTCTTTGTTTAAATAATTTGCAAAATTATTCGAAAGCACCTGAGCAACTGTACTAAATGTTATTCGCCTCAGGTTCAGTGAACATTGATACGGGAATTATTCAACAGTATTCACTTCGCCTTCGGCAAATAATTGTTAATAAAATACAGTTCGGGTGAGAAAAATATCGGAATAACAGATAGACGGACAAACAGAGAGGCAGGCTGAATAACTGACACGCTGACACATTTACTAATTGCTTATTGACTGACTGACTGACTGACTGACGGACGGACTGATGGACTGACTGACTGACTGATTGACTGACGAATTGATTCACTTGGTTACTGACCGAGCGACTGATTGTCTGATTAACCAATCCTTCTCGAGTTGCTACTCTCAATGTGTTCTTCCGAGATCAGAAGAATTTAATTTCTTAAAAGTTGCTTACGCTTCTCCTCCGAAGTTGTCGCCTTGTTGCTTTCAATGAGCAATTGGCAGAACATTAACACAACAGGGTGTCTGTGGGCTACCAACACATGAAGAAATCCAAGATACGCAACAAAACCTGTTCGTTAAGTTGAAGGGGAAAATGGGCGTTAGATGGGGATTTAACTGAAGTCTGCGTTGCTGTTGAGGTCCTTTTAGTTGAGGCATGGCTAAAGTATCGTTACCAATCATAATTTATCACTGGGGTGGAGAAGGGGAAAGAGGATTTTGCAAGTGATCGCATGGCTTTCAGTGGGGGAGGAAGGAGAATCAGTCGTCTCTTACAGAGTTGAAAGGGGGGAACTATAGCAAATTGACTGCCAATAAGGATTAAAGGGGGAATTCATTAGAATACTACGGAGTCTTATTGAGGGTCGGGTAGATTATATTGTGACACAACCAAAATCCTCCAATCCCCTTCCCCCAGGCCAAAAATTATTAACAGTCCCTTATGCTGTGTTCCATTTTTATTCAAATGCTTTGGTAATTTGAGAAAATCAAACACAGCAAGAAACAAAGTCTGAGAAGCAACAAGCAGTTACCCAATGTTTCAACTTTTTGGCAGAGATACAGCCGTTTGGCAAGCACTGAATGGCAGATTATAGGTACACGGAGGAATTAACTTTCTAAGCATGCGTTTTTTCGGAGAGCTTACCTTTGTCCCATCTCTGAAATCCTGGCATTAAAACAGTTCGGTCGAGACGCGAGAAGAAGAAAAGCCCGAGAATCATAGCTTTAGCTATGCGAAGAAGACCTGACAGGACTCCAACAATGGTGTTGAGGAACACGAACGCATACGACATGATAGAGAACAGTCGTCTGAAAAATGATTCCAAAACGAGAACAAAATAGAAAAAAGTGAAACATAGAAATAATGAATAGCTGTTTATAATGAGAGGAACAATGTCGAGTAGAAAACGTGGACTATTTTCAAGAAGGTAAACATAAAGAAGAGCGTCTAAGTGGGGTTAACCATTAGCGGTTACGTGGCGGAAAAATTAGCTGTTAGGCGTAAAAAAATGTTTTCCACCTACGATCTGTCGTTTCGAAAGTTTTCAAGTAAATGTTGCTCGATAAAGGCCAAGACCGTCAAGGAACCTGGAGGCAGCCCCATGTGCTGATTCCCGATAAGCCTCTTAAAAGCAGAATGATCTTCTTCAGAGAAGAGGAGAGGTAAATTATTCAGGTGATTTGCTATAGAGCTGCAGCATTCTAATTGGTTGCACATTATGATAAATTCCGCACAAACAAATTTTTGTGCCAACATCTCGTGCCTTTGGCAAGACGAGCAGCATTTTCTTTAATTGCAGATGGCAGATGAGACGAAAAGCCATATTCTCTATAATGCGTCAAAGCCACTCTTGGACAAATTGTGTTGGGAAATTCGCATACACAGCCAATGTTACATAGTGCATAGTGCAAGAATGCAAGCTTTTGTGACAAATTGGTTCATTTAACGTTGCATGGAGGTAAAGAGGAGTAAGACTCAGAATGGCACACCCATCCTTAACGCCAGTGTAATCTCTAACTAACACATAGACGCCATGTTAACTCGCTTCTGGTCAGTAGTAGCTCACAGCTGACTTTGCAGTGGAGACGTCTCATAAGGGCGAGCTAGCGTTATAAGCTCGCGATCGTTCATCCGACCGGCCATTTTGACTTGGAGCTAGAGTGAACGCCACTCCTTATTTTTGACCGTCGACCGCCCCCTTGGTACAAATTTCTTTCTCTCCCCAGCCTTCTGCTGCTATTAAAATAAAAGTTGGCGGCCAAGAAAATACTGAGCACTCGCTCGATAAAATTGCCGAGTGGTTCAGTGATTTTCTTACCATAAATTGGCATCTTTTGTGATCCATAACTGAACACAGCCACGTTAACAATCAATGATAAAGCAACGGAAATGTGTTTATCATGACGTCATCTATGTGTCAAGAACCAGTCAAAGTACGTGCGCAGCTCAGCTTATCACGTTATTAGAAACAGAAGCTGTTTTTTTTAAGTTACCTGTTGTCAATCACGACTGAGAAATTTGGGTATTCTCTGTCACGAAAGACATATCGAGATAGGAACACGCGCTGGAACACTCGTAATATGACAGCCAGCACTATCGATGGTCTGGAAAAAAAAAACAGCAAACAGCTAAACAAACAAAAACGATTTAAATACCTGAGGGAAAACGTAAACAACATATATAACAACCTATTCACATTATCAATCTACTTACACAAGTCCCTTTGCAATTGATAAAATCAAATCGCGTATTATCTTGAAATGAATTGGTAAGCTTAGAATGAGAGAAAGAAGGAAGCCCAAATTTGACAACACAACAAAACCTGCAAAGAGAAACAAGCGAAAAATTGAAAAAACAATACTAGAGATCTGAATATCTCACAATTTGCATAGCCTGATTAGAAACTACTTTGCACTCTATGAAGCCTTGTTTTAACACAAGAGGTGTTTAGAACATACGTGAAAGTTATGCAAACCCTCAACTTATTCCAACTCTTAATTATCTTAGGCATTGTAAAAACGAAAAGAAACCTCCTCTTTTGCGTTAATAAAGGATCGCGCCAGATATGTTACTTTGGATGTTCCTGTGTAATTAATAATAAAAATTGGATAATTGGAACTAAAGCTTTTGCATTGCTTTTAATGCTTTTAGGTTTGAGGAACACCATACATACCGATCACGGAATAGGCGATTTGGTATCCAGTATAACTCAAACTTCTCCCCTTCAAGACAAAATATTCAGTAGTAAGGAAAAATGTACGTGACCTCCTTTAAATCATGATCGTGACCATGACGATGAACGTAGCTGTAACTGTGATCTTGACCGTGACCGTGACCGTAAGCGTGAACGCGAACGTGAAGGTGAAGGTGAAGGTGAAGGTGAAGGTGAACTTGACGCGTTTTGTCTGTTGTCGTCAGTTACATTCAACCATCTTTAGGTTATTCAAGGAGCAAATTCTCAATTTTCTGGAAAAGGCTGAAAGCTTTCCAACCTTTCAAATCATCTTGCCCTCCATGTAAGGTAATGTTTCAACAGATATCAGTGTAGGCAAGTGTTAGTCATTTCCTCTTTAATTTTGATAGGAGTGTTGAAAGCAAACTTATCGCCATACCACAAAAGAGGCCGGTGAGAGGCAAACATTTTGCATTAGACGTCTATCTCCACGGTAAAGCTGGAGCATGTGGTCCCTTGGAGAAAGAATTACAATAGACGTTGTAACAATCTTTCAGTCCGAATTGAAAGAAAGCCTTAAAACGAGTAAGCGTTGTGTTGCAGGAAAAGACTTGCACAGCAAGAGTAATACTATCTCACGAGCCAACATTGAGCCCGAATCAAGCTCGAGTAACGAGTCAAGTTCGAGTCAAGGAGCTATAGATCAATGCAGAATTAACCCTCACAAACGGCCGTCAAAAAGCTTAAAACTAGGTGCTCTTGTATCCCTCACATCATTTTGACACAGAAATAAAAAAAAAAAGAGAAAAAAAATCTAAAAGCTAAAAGCTGGCGGTGGGGGGGGAGGAGGGAGAGAAAGGGGGGTGGTCAGAGGGTTTTTTTTCCATAAACACGTACTGAGGTCGTTCTCAATAAAATATATGAGTTACCTTAGCTTTAGAGCTTTAACCATAAAGAATTACGAATTTTGAAAGAAATACTGACAAGCGATCGAGATCGGACAGTGTCTTAATAGAAATTTAGCAGTGGACATTCCATGTGGTGACTCTCCTTGTTCACTGTTTCCACGAGGATAATCAGAGGACCCTGAGGAAAAAAACCTTCAAAGCATTTAACACCGGATCCGGTAAAAGAACCCGGGTCGAAGCGGAGGGAGACGGGCGCTTTCACTCAGTACTGTGCCATCCCTGATCCCTCACAAAACTCAAGTGTCCTGTTGAACATTAATGCTCCACACGAACACGTCTAGGAAACTAGTCATAGATACCTGTGGCACTTCATGAAATGAAGTGTTGTTATGACATAAATCAGAGCTGCGAAAATGTACGATCCGTAAAGACAACCTAAAATCAATATAAGAAATATATATAAATCTAGCCAACAAAAGATAGAAAACAGAGCTAAACCGTTCCAAGCAAGCGACTGGGTAATAAAACAGCGGAATAGGAAACAGCGCATTTCTAAACAGTGCGATTAAAGTGGCGGTGGAGCAAAAACAACGAGAGGAACTTGGTTGGGTCACGTAACGATCCCGAGCCAAACCTTCCTCGATTTCACTCGTCCGTAACTTTTGCGTCGTCTACAATCGTTTCATTGACTGAGCGCCTAGAACAGGCTAAAATAACCCGTAATACTGGAGCTGACCTTCTCGATACGACGTCGGAATGGAATTCTCCTCACTATAGGGAAAGAGGTCTCTATGTGCACGATAAAGGCTTTTTGCATGAGCGACCTTCTCTCGCTGAAGTTTCAAGTTCATAATCATCTCAGCACGATTTAGAACGATTTACCCTCTGCAATATAGCAAAATTTTCTGAGGAGATCTTCGACTCCTTACGTGGTCTTTTTTAAGTGAGGTGTTCTGATAGTAATGTTCACAGGAGTAACAGTTTCTAAGAAATGGCGCAGAAATTACAGCCTATCAGAGTGCAGTTATCCCATTTGACATATGACAATAAACAATGATAATATGACTAATTTTTATGAAGCAGTTTCCGTGGATCATAATATGTTTAGTCGTTTTCGGAAAAGTTTTGATTAATTGACTGATGGACTAAGTGACGAAAAGACTGATCAAATATATTAAAGTTCACATGGCAACCAGGTGGGCAATCAGACATGGTTTGATGCTACTCTGGTTTAAAGATTTTATGAATTTAACCGAGAAGGGTCTATGAATTGTAGGCTTTATCAATTCCTAGGGTCTATGAACTTCTCGCTTACATTCATTAAATCTTTAAACCAGAGTAGCATCAAACCATGTCAGACTGATGAAAGATTGTCCGCCTCACATGGTCAAGTCCATCAAGGCTTTGACCTTGAAAGATTTTAGGAACCAGGTAAATTACTGTTTTACTACTTATACATCACCCCTCAGAGTAGGAAAACTCCAACCGAAACTCCTAAAAGTGCCCATAACATCTTCAAAACTCGTCAGCGAAAACACTAACACCTACATACAACAAAGAGAAATAGAATATATAGGAATCATTTTATGGCAAATAATTTTTTATAGATAATAAGTAATTAATATACACACTCGTGTCTGTTATAAAACTTGAATCCTTGCCAAAGACAAATCAAAATGCAGAGAATAACTCCAATTCCATATCGATAGACAAGGCATCTTCTGATACACTGAGTACTTACTTCAAAGATAACTATCCCGACGAGAAACACTGTTGATATCAACTGAGTGGAGAACTTGAAATCTGAAATCATACAAGTTGTCCATGTCATGAGTCCAACCTTAAGTCTAGTTTTAAGCTCGTTATTAAAAAAATTGAAATAAATAAACAAAATGATAAATGAATCAGGGCCTCTATACGATTGAAAATCATGAAGCAAAAACCAATAGATCGACCGAAAATACAAACGTTAATTGTTTATGTTATAATGGAATACCATACACACCTTGTCTTGGTGTATAAAAAAAGTAGAAGACCTTCCAATACCACTCTGTCTTGTCCGGGTATCTGAAAAAATTCCGAAGACGACACTGCTGGCAATAACAATAACTCTTATTCTGATCTATAGCTCACCATAACGAGAAGGAAAAGGACGAGGACGGGGACTTGGAGGATAAGGGCAAGAGCTAAGGCTAAAGTCGGGTCAGGTCAGGTCAAGTGCAAAGACAAAGACACTAGAACAAGGACAAACCAAGGAGTAAGAGAAGGACTTGGACAAGGACATGGACAAAACGAGGATGAGGAGGAGGACGAGGATAAGGACAAGGACATGGACATGGACAAGGACAAGGACAAGGACAAGGACAAGGACAAGGACAAGCACAAGCACAAGCACAAGCACAAGCACAAGGACAAGGACAAGGACAAGGGCAAGGGCAAGGGCAAGGGCAAGGGCAAGGGCAAGGGCAAGGGCAAGGGCAAGGGCAAGGGCAAGGGCAAGGGCAAGGGCAAGGGCAAGGGCAAGGGCAAGGGCAAGGGCAAGGGCAAGGGCAAGGGCAAGGGCAAGGGCAAGGGCAAGGGCAAGGACAAGGGCAAGGACAAGGACAAGGACAAGGACAAGGACATGGACATGCACAAAACAAGGAGAAGGAGAAAGAAAAGTACAAGGACAAGGACAATTAGAAATACAAGGACAATGACAAGGACAAGGACAAGGACAAGAACAAGGACAAAGACAAGGACAAGGACACGGACTAGGACATGGACAAAACAAGGAGAAGGAGAAAGAAAAGTACAAGGACAAGGACAATTAGAAATACAAGGACAATGACAAAGACAAGGACAAGGACAAGGACAACGACAAGGACAAAGACGAGGACAAAGACAAGGACAGGGACAAGGACAAGGATAAGGACAAAACAAGGAGAAGGAGAAAGACAAGCAAAAGGACAAGGACTAGGACAAAGACGAGGATGGGAAAAAAGAGAAAATATGTGCACAAACACAAAGACAAGGACAAGGACAAGGACTAGGACAAAGACGAGGATGGGAAAAAAGAGAAAATATGAGCACAAACACAAAGACAAGGACAAGGACAAGGAAAGGAAAAAAGACAAAATAGAAGCACAAAGACAAGGACAAGGACAAGAGCAAGGACACAGCCAAGGACAAAGACAAGGTCAAAGACAAGGACAAGGACAAAACAAAGAGAAGGACAAGGACTAAGGCAAAACAAATCAAGACAAGGACATTGAAAGATAGTGAAATTTCACCGTTTTTAGTCGTACACTAAACAAGAGCTTGTTTAGAGGACCAACTTTTGGAGCTTTAAAAAGATATTTTACATTAGAAGTTTTTGCCCTAAAATGAACTTCACGTGAACAACGTCAGCATCATGAGCCAGTGAGCGGGAGCAGGAGTCCTTTCCCTAGAGAAAAAGATTTGAGGGACGGTTACCAATACATTCAATCCTTTAAATTTGTACCTTCCTGTCGCCATTTTCTCCTGTTTGTTTATAAAGTCTTGAATACTCCCAGATCCCATGATATTTTGTGATTTTCTTTTTTATTTCGATTTTAAAGCGTCATTGAAACCTTGCTCCACACCCTCCTTTGAATTTTATGATGTTATTATTGCCTCGCCGTGCTTAACTAAACAGGGAATGATCTAAAAACTTCAGCCAGTCGAAGACACATGCAAAAAATTACACACTTCTGTATTTGCTGTAAAGGGAGGAAAACATAGATGTATGCAACTCTAACTTACAGCTGACTCTGTAGAAGATACAGACCACATCTGTCTAACTCGTCGAACAATAAGGAAAGCAAATCGCGCTGTTATAAAGATAAGGCACAGTGTTGTAGGCAGGTTATAAATAAGAAACGTTATTCCATAGGATCCTGTTTTCTAAAAGGAAAAGAAATACATTAGTAAGTAAAGATATGAAGGCCATAATTTTGTTCCATGACACATTAAAATCTAATTTATAGCCAACTGCAATAATGGCACTCGAAACAACAGCGAAAAAAACATTCCCGGGGAGTGCTCTCTAGCCCTTTCTACATAAAACAAATATAAAGCAAAATTTATCCACGTATTATATTAGTATTTTGGATGACTTAACTCTTTCTCTGTAATTCATCCCCTTAGGTTTTAGTCGTTCATAAAAACATAGCAAGCAGCTTTATCTGCGTGATCATAAAGAAACACAAGTACTTCATGCTTGTTGATGCATTCCAAAACTAATACCTTATACGCAACGTGGCAACGTATCTGTGTAGCAAGTTGGAAAGAAAACCTGAAAGAAACCATGAAAGTCAATTAGTTGCCTATCATCTGGCCTATTTAGCGCGCACAAGTCCTACGTAATTCCTAAAAAGCTACCATGGTAAAAATCTTTATATACGCACAGCCGTACATCCATAACATGACGTTTCCAGTTTCACTTCGGCTAAAAGTTCCCGTCGATCGAGCTTAGCCGCGAGCTCTCAAAACTTTCAAGAATTCCTCCGTTTTATCGCAATAGACATGGACCTTTTCCAGCTCAAGATGAAAAGAAAATATGCTAAACAAACTCGCGTCGCATTACAATGAGCATGTAGCTCTTTCAAGCGACGAAATTAGTGTTCGAGTTGACGATACTTCATTCCCACACGCGATGCGAATTATGGCCGAAAACAAAACTGAGTTTCCTCACCTCAGCTAAGGCTTTGTGGCGTTAGGCACTCTTCATTAGAATGGTAAATATTATTTTGAAGTGTTGATATGTTCCAAAACAACTCAAGCGCGTAAATCTAACACGCTGGTCTTGTAAATCCAAGAAATTTGTAATTTTTTCGTACGTTTTTCGAACGGTTCATATTATTTTTCGGTGCTGACATTTACTAAAACTATTTTCGAATAGAAGATTTTGATTTTCAAACCATACAATAAAAAAATTCAAAACTTTTACTCGAGAAGCTAGACTTGGTTTCGGCTGCGCCTCGAGCAACTCTTACGCATCTCTCGTGCTCTGCAAACTTCCAGCGTGCACCTATAATTCAATATATGTACGCTAAGCATAGTACTCAGCGTGTTTACTGTAAAGAAACCTGCATCAACTTCGAGGAGTTCCGATTTTTTTTAGCCCCAAACCCAAAATGAACGTTCATATCCCATGCAATCGCAGGTTTTCAACTCACTGATGTAATTGAGAACTAATGTCAAAAGCGTTTTTGAAGTTTCAAGTAAAACACCCAGCATTAAAAAAAAAAACAATTGAGATGACCAGAATTTCTACACCGTCCTACCGATGTAGATGAAATCTGACATCATTAACTAGTGTAAAAAATCTCATAATATAAGACAATACTCACATACACACCTCAACACACCATAAAGAAAGCCAAGGATAGAACCAAATAACTTGTATTCAGTTGTGAGGCAGACAAAATATGGATAGAATAGTATTGTACAAAGGAGGACGGCCAACAAAACGTCAATAACTGAGTAAATAGAAAGAAAGAAATGCTCGAAGTTTGAATCAAGGATTCTTGGACCTCAAATACTTCTTCAATTACCATAAAAGAACTCTTTAAATTCTAGGTTTTTGTAATTACTTTGTCGTTTCTCTAAAATACTTTTGGTTCAGTCTCCTAGCTTTGGTTGTCTCCTTGCAGAGGTTATTTTTGTGTGGGTGTGTTCTTGTCTACTTGTTTCGTTTTTGCTATCAATTTTTATTCAATTCATGTTTGGCTAGCTTGTTTAAATTTTGGTTTTGTTTGTTTTCCAAGCCTTATTTTACCTCTATATAATGATTTCGTTTTGAATTTTGGGATGTTATTACAGGTTTAAATGAAACATTTAGTAATAGGGCCGTGCGCTTGTTGTGATGATAGTGCTGTACTTTGGAGACCACAAGGGTTTAGCTTGTTATTACAGAGCAATTTAATGGAACCTGGATTAGACATTCATCGTGCATAATGCGCATGACAGAGAGATTTCTGAGGGCATATGCTTTACATGTGTTACTGTACTTTTTATTTCAAAGCTTTTCCTGGGAAAAGCTCCGTGATGATTCTTACTGCCAACACCGCTAAGAAATTCGATCATAATAGCGTTATAGTTACCTACTTTTTATCCAGGGAGATTCAGATGGGACAATCGAGATACTGCCGCTTCCACCCAATGCCATGGTCATAACAGTACTACCTGTGGCTCCAAACGTAACAGCAATAGTCCACCTGTTACTGAGACCACCAAGAAAATTCATCGGTCTAAAGAAGAATGATACAGATATGTTGTCACTATGGAAAATTGTACTGCTGCTTGATCAGAAGCCAAATAACCAGCAACTTGCTGACAAATTGCACCACCACCCTTTTTTTTGTTTTTTAAAATCCTGGTTGGTGTTACACTAGCCTGCAGACCAAGCATAATTTTGGCCACAGGACCAGAGTGGAAGTTAGTCAGTCATCAGTTAAAACAACTTACCGCACCTATGCTTGAAATTTGGAGTCAAACACACTTTTACATGTGATAAACAAGCTTTTGAGACACACTTTCAGCTTTGAACCTTTGGCTTTTGAATGTTGGGGGTGAAATATACTTAAATTGTGGCGTCCATCTAGATTTGAATTGTATTGCAACGTGAAGACTCTTATAACATACGGGACCAATTGTAACGCAAAGCGAGACGGGTTCCAATGGAGCAAGGCTTTTATCTGGTTGCGTGCGCATGCGTGTGGGTGTTTGTGTGGATGGGAGCGTGCGTGCGTGTGTGTGGGCGCCAAATCGCTCAAATTCTAGATTTTCTGTCAAATAATTATAAAAACATCTGTTTTCATACTCGGACAACATACGTCAAAAGTCCAGGGCGCCCATCCCATAGCTCCAATTTAAGCTTGGTGCGTCGCTTCAGGAATGAAAAAACTAAAATAATAACCAACTGAAAAGAAAAACAGAAAGAAACATTAAATGATTCTTTAAAATGAATCTTATCTCATGAATTACACAAACAACACCGAATGAGGAGAAAAACTGATTCCCAGTGCCTATTGTACAACCACTTATTGCACACAGGCTAGCGACCTTTCATTACCAGTTTTATCATTATTATTTTCCAACAGGCCTAACGTAGAACTCTTAAATTATTTAATTTTCTTCTTCTATTTGAACTTTAACAAATAATGGCTCCTTTCCAAATCCATGTCCACACGGTGAAGAGCAAGGAAAAAAGGAAATCCGCTATCGCTACTGTTTACGTCGTCGTCATAATTATCATCATCATTATTTTTATCATAATCTTCACCCTCCTCGTCATTATTGTTGTCGTTATCATTATTTCTGTTATCATCACCCAACAAAATATACGAAATTAAACGAGCACTCACTGCAGGAGCAAGACATCCAAAATGAAATTGTCTTAGCTGGTTGAGAGCCTTCAAACAGCTACATTAAGAGAAAAAAGAAATTTAGTAGCGCATGAATCTATAACTTTCATTACGTATCATCTCATGAATATAGTATAATAAAAGGCTCTATAGACCGAATTCATAAATGGCGCCCGAAAGGCCACTCAACGATAGGGAGACTTTATATCGAGATGCTTTTTACGTTACTTCAAACCCAAAATATTGGCGTTCTTTTGTTTATTGTCATTTATGAAAGTTTTGGAGTTTTGAAACCTCGTAAGAAGTCTTTCCTTGTGGATAAGATTTCAGACATGCCAACACATTGCTGTGTTCCTCTGTGTACGAAGATTTATCGAGACAAAGTAACTGGTGCCAAAATATCTTACTTCCGATTTCCAACGGAAGAAAAAGGGACTTGGGCTAGGCCAAGGTTTGCTCGAGGTATTGTAAGGCTGAAGATTTCAAGACTACTTTAACACACGTGGTGTCTTTAAAACTAGAAGTGCCTTTAATTTTTGCGTGGAAACGAAGTTCTCCACGAAAACAAACTCCGTCTACTCCTCTTTTAACAAATAGGAAACAAATTTTGATTGAGAAGTTACAGGAAGGAAATCTGGAAACTGTAGGAACTTCTATCGTAATTTCAAGTGCGAGAAGCTTTGCTTTAAAGCATTTGCCGCCATGTCAGTTCACCTCAACGAGATGAACACGTATGCATTCGATAAATGGGAAAAATTAACAACTTGTTACAACTCTTTCTATCACTTACTCATCCTCATTTGTCGCATTTAAAGCCATTATGACTACGTCTCTAAACTCGATAGGTTTCTACTTCACTGATTAAAACTTCCTCTTGAGGACAAACTCCGTCTGCTGACGTTAAAGATTAACTCGCCTCTCCTTAGCGGTTTCAGTCTATCCGTGGGGAATGGATATAAAACCTGCTTACGTACGTCATGTATGGGGAATTATTAAGGACATTACTGTATGTATGTAAAGTATAGTACAAAATATGAATTGAGCAGATAATAATTCCCTATACATGACCAACCAAGGTAAATCTGTTGGTAAACCGCTGGCTGTTAACGCGGTAGCGAAATAATTCGAAATAGAGGCTACAAAAGCGACTGGATTGACTTTTGGACGAAGACGATCTGCCTGTTGCTTTTCTTCGTGTTTCCCACGTGGATTCCGAAACTTCAATGAAAAGGTTGGTGTGATAGTAGAAATGGAGAACATCAGCAGTTGTCTTAACTATGTTGAGCTACTCTCCACTAATAACAGGATATTCTTTTCGAAGAGATAGCAGTAACTTGTCAGCAAATCCTACCCAGTCACCGCATATCTGCTTCATCCGTGTGCAGTTTCACTATCCCGTAAAAACTGACACTCAGAAAATGTAAGGTACACATACAACTAATGGGAAAACTCATTAAGTGTGGAGTTTGCCAAGTGCAAATGTGTCCAGCACCTTGCTTCCTGCGATATTACATGTTGAAAGAATATCTCTTTGATGATCCTGACAGAATTAATCCTGCTAAGAGCTGTTATTTAATTCAGTAACCTCTGCTGTAGCTGCATAAAATGTTGGTGTCTTTAAGCCAACCGTCCATGATCTTAGCAACTCTAGCTGCTGAGAATACGAAATTTTTCGAGCATGTTTCCTGGGCTGCAAAAGTTTGAATTAAAGGAAGACAAACTAGAACTAGAATATCTGAATAAAAACTTGATGACAAAGAGAGACTAAGGATTCAACCATGAAGACATTTGTAGAAAACTTGAGATAATACCTGAATTTCATTTGTATATCACATAAATGAATTCCAAACATCAATCATTGATTCTCAGTCTTAAGTTTAAAAATTGAGTTGATATTGTTATTAGTAGCTCTTTTAAATAGGTTGAAAAGCTTCAATTGGTATATTTTTCTCATTTTGCAAATAATTGAATTTACTGGAAGGTGAAGTTGTTGCAACATGTTAAAATGAAACACAACATTAAATTTTATTGATATGTAAAAAGTTTTCATTTGACTCTATACTAGCGAGTCTTTGTATTATATTTTAACCCAACCATTTTCCACAACTTGTAAACACCATTACAAATTAACTAGTAAAAGAACTAGAAAATCTGTGGTACTATATACACCATATTTAAAATGCCACGTCCATAATAAGCTAACAGGACCGAGGAGGGTGTATGTGGGAATTGGCTCTCTTGTCAGTATCATTAATTTGCTAATTGCTCCTGTTGCCAATGTTTTGATGAGGTTGGGCTGTCAGGGCAAAGGAACTGAGGATTTTAGTAGGCAGTGACTTTTCTCAAACCTGAAAACTATTGTCCTGAAAAGTCACACTTGTGCCTCCAAACTCATTCTTATTCTGATGAACTAGCTTTTAGAAAGATACAATTTTTTATTACATAAATTTGATGCATAGGCTGTAAACAAAACTTGAGTTGACTGTACTGTTGTAGCCAATACCAATCCATTCACCTTATGAAATGTTAGTAGGATCAGAGGAAAAAGTGATGTGCCGTACATCTGCAAGATTTCATTTAATTCTTTTAATTACGTGAATATTAACTGATACTAGAAGATCTAAAAATATTCAAAATAAAAAAAAATTGGTTGAAAAATTAAAATTCAGCATAGGCCAGATAAACAATATCCTTAGAAAAAGAAATGTGTACTAATGCAAAAGTTAAGCAAACTTTTTTAAAACACCTGCCTGTACCTGTGCGGTATGTGGTAAAGTCATTCCAAGTCATAATCCAAGTTTCAATGTTGGAAACACATGCGCATGCAGATTCCTATGAACCTGTAGATCAAGCCTGACATGACTTCATAATTTTGATGCACACCTCAAAAGGAGAGCAGATAAATTTCAAGTTTCTATTTGTTCAGTTTAGGTTAGTGAGGTAAAATTAAGTCAAACATTCACACAATGATAGGTTCAAGAAATTTTCACAACCAATTTATAAGGTTAGCCTACCTGGAACAATAACCTTCATGTACAAATTAGAACAGGTTAGTGCTCATAGTGGGAAAAGTCACTGTCTTACAAGAGTACTTTTTAAAGAGTTATTTTTTGTCTATTTTAAAGGCACTCAAGTGCTTTCAAAAAAAGAACATTTGCTTATGCACAAAAGAACTATCTGTGGTAGGAGGGCAGGCTTTCCTTTCTTCATTTAAAAAATATACTGAGGTTATCATCTTTCCACAAGCTCAGTGGACAATGGGAGTGAATTAGACTGATAGTGACTATTTTAATTGAGTAAACATCCAGAGGAGGATAAAAAGTAAGATATGGTCAGCACAACTCTCTTATTTTAATTTTTTAACCTATAAAGCCAAGGCAGTTATATTCTTTCTCTGTGCATGGCATGGTCAAGTATCCTGTGACCAATTCCTTATGTCAATGTTTAGTTTGGGTATGACCATAGGTAAGTAAGAAATACCTTGCACCATTGGAAGTTTGAGCAAGAGTATTTCATACAATCTAAATAATAACAATATTACATGTTAGAATGAGGTTACTTACTCAGAAAATTATATAATCAGACAACTCCCAAAAAAGGCAGTCAGTTTGTAGACTCACCTGCTTCAACATTTGAGGGCTTAAGGTACAGAGAAATAGATCTCATAGTGGTAAACAGTTACCATTAATACAAAGTTGAAAGTTTGAAAGCT